>NC_071088.1:103696129-103923629 GCF_027358695.1 Spea bombifrons
TTGTAATGATGATTAATTTTAAGGTGTCATGGACAACAGAAGTAATAAACAATCTATGACATCTAGTGTCTCAGAGTTCAATTTGTAGATTGATATGTTGAGGTCAGGCAACTTTTATGGTCTTTAAAATTAGTATGTAAGGCTGCAGTCTAATTTGTGCAAAATGATCAGGCATAATTATGATCAACACACAAATTTACTATTCTACCTGCATCGTCCCAGCCGCTTGATTGAAAGAGCATGTATTTTTGAGTAATGACCCTGCAGACAGGTTATTAAGTGCAGGAATATTAAAGGCCATTTCTTGATAGTACATAATGCTCTCATCTGCCCTCGCTGATAATCTGTAGCTAAACCTTGGGAATCATTTATCAAAAGCTCCAAAAGTGGAGCAGAAAAAAAACTGTAGTACATTTATCAAAATAGCAATATATTTGGTTCTTCTAGTTGACTTTTTATGGAGGAGGTAAACCATGATAATGAAACCTTTTGGTATGCAGCCCATACTTGACTTTACTTTAGAATTCATCTGTTTGCTGAAACAAAAAATTACCTTTAAGAGAAGCTGCAGCTCCAGAATTACGGGGGCACCACCGTCATCATGGTCTGGTTTTCACAACAATTTGGTTTTCACAAGGAAAGGTCTCCCATTGATATTAACGGGAGTGCTTTCTCATGCAAGCCAACACTGGAGCTGGCTAGTGTTAAGTATAGCTCATGTGCGCCGGGCAAGCAGGAGCTCAATGTGTGTTATTGTATTCCTTGTTTACCCTTTTAACTATTACTATTATCTTAATAATTTATTGAGCCTGCTTTGTAGTGAAGCATTAAAATGTGCTTGTGTTACTATACTACAAATCAATAGCAAGGGTTTGGATCTGAACCATCGTCTTCACCAAAAGTTGCATACGGAAATGTAAACAGATAATTTAACCAGTACTTGTCCAGATAGGTAACAGATACTGTCGCTGAAAAAGGTTTTGTGTCCTGTCTAAAACAAACAATCCAGTCAAGGCAGAATACAAGCGCTACACTATAGTTTCACTTCTGTGTAAGCAGATGGAAGAACAGTTAAACACTTATCTGCTTGGTTTGATTTCATAACCAAGGGATGTATTTGTACAAGTTCTGGTTCCATCCAAGCCAATGAAGTGATGTTGGATCATCTGCGAATTTAATGTGATACAGTTCATTGCGCTGTCATTATGATTTAGTTACTTTAGAAAGAACAGATTGCTGCAAGGAGATTAGCAGTCATGAGACTTTTCGGATTCTTAAAATCTTATATAGTGTTGTGGTTTTACACTATGTAATCTTAAAATGGGGATTTTACAATTTTGCATTAAAACCAGAACCTAATTCAGTTCCGTGGTCGTAATGAATGAATTGCACTGAGAGTTTTTACTGTAATCTGGAGCCCTTCTGATGCCCATGCTGCTACTTGGAATGCCAAGTGGCAATTTTCAAAGAGCAACTGAGGTACTTTAAAAGCTACTGAGTGGTTCTGGAACCTTATAGTGTGATTAAATGATGCAATTAATATGTGCCAGGACTGTTGGTGGAGTTTCAGCACAAAATACAGCAGATGTTTTTTTTAAAAAAAAATTGTTAAAAAAAGAAAGACGTATAAAATACTCTATTGTATAATAATCTGCGCATGGTAAATCTACAAATTAACACAAAGAGAAAATTAAAAGAAAAACAAAATATGTAGCCTTACAAACATGAGAGGGCACTGATCTATCTTCTTGTTTTCATTAGAAATGTTAGGATGTTAAAAAAGAATCATTTTATTAAAAGTTTTTTTTCCATTGGAAGTTACTTTAGTAAGTTTTTTTTGTTAAGTTGCAAGGTAGTCAATATTGATTTTTCTTTTTTCAATTAGCTTTTTGAATTTTCTCTAATGGTACATTTTTTTTTTAAACACTGTTTTAGATTTTTGAAGTCGTCTTTCGTCTGAATTTTTTGCCAGTGCAGTTGTCCTCAAAATTTGAAGACATTGGCTTAAAAAAAAATGTAAGGCTTTATAGAGCTCACTTGACAATTTTGTGGAAGCTAAAAATGTATAGCAGTAATATTTTTTGCTGATTGGAAAAAAATGAACTGGTCTGTTTCACATCTTGTAGTAAATTATTCACGCATCCTTAGACTTAAATTGATCACACAGTTTCTATACTCTCAGGCATAAGGTATTGCATATGATATGCTTAGTAAGTCTAAAATCTGCATTTTTTTATATAGTAGAAATAACTTTTTTATGAATATCTTAGCTGCATGGCAGAAAGAGGTTTTTTAAGTCTTAAGTTTAAATGTTTTGCTTAGAGCGTAGCATAGGCGATGGAATAATAATGATTACATTAAATGTGTATAATGTTAACATAACCCATAGTGTCATAACCATTCATAAGCCAGAGCACTGAACTCCATTCAAAAAGAAGTAAAACCATCTTCTTAGAACAAGATTCTTCAAACCACTAGTTGTGACCCAGCCAGGGGAATTCTGGCAAAAGTTCAGGGAGAGGGCTGCCTAGATTTATAGACGTTGGCAGGGCCGGACTGGCCCACCGGGATACCGGGAAATTTCCCGGTGGGCCGGAAGGTCCGTGGGCTGGGACCAGGGGCAATTGCCCCCCAGGCTGCCCGAAATCTAATCTGAGCGGCCGCTGGGTGCTGATGCGGCCGGCGCTACTATAATACTTTTTTCTTAATATGGCAAGCTGGTCCGGCTTGCCATATTAAATTTTAAAAATGTATTACAGTATCGCCGGCCGACCGCATCGGCACCCAGCAGCCGTGTGCGATGGCCGCCTAGTGATGGGAGCAGCGTGAGGGGTGAAAGCTCCGCCCCCTCGCACTGACCTTTCACCCCTCACGCTGCTCCCATCACTATGCGGCTGTCAGATTGCTGGGAATGTAATCTGAACGGCCGGTGCGTGCTGATGCCGCCGGCCGGCTCTGCTTTAATACTTTTTTTTTTACTTTATATGGCGAGCCGATCCTGCTTACCATATAAATAAAAAAAAAAGTGTTAAAGTAGCTCCGGCCGGCGGCATCAGCACGCACCGGCCGTTCAGATTACATTCCCAGCAGTCTGATGGCTGCATAGTGATGGGAGCAGCGTGAGGTGGAAGCTCCGCCCCCTCGCACTCAGACTGCTGCAGCACCGGATGTCAGGTCAGTGAAGAGAAGTAGAAGGTGAGTAAAGTAATGTATTTTTTTGTAAAAAATGTATAATATTTTTTTGAATGTGTTTTCAGCATGTGTGTGTATGTAAGTGTGTCCCCCTATATGCCACTCTGCCTCCAGAAATGCCTTTTACCCCCCTATATGCCACTCTGTCCCATGACATGCCTTTTAACCCCCTATATGCCAGAGTGGCATATATATGGGTATAAGGCATTTCTGGATGCAGAGTGACATATAGGGGATTAAAAGGCATATGATGGGACAGAGTGGCATATAGGGGGGCATAAGGCTTTTTTGGAGGTAGAGTGCCCCATGATATGCCTTTTAACCCCCTTTATGCCACTCTGCCTCCAGAAATGCCTTATACCCATATATGCCACTCTGTCCCATGATATGCCTTCTAACCCCCTATATGCCACTCTGCCATATAGGGGGTTAAAAGGCATATCATGGGACAGAGTGGCATATAGGGGTATAAGGCATTTCTGGATGCAGAGTGACACATAGGAGGTCAAAAGGCATATCTGGAGGTATAGTGGCAAAAAGGGGGTTAAAGGTATATCACGGGGCAGAGGGGCATATAAGAGGGTTGAGGCATATCAGGGAGGCAGAGTGGCATATGGGGGTTAAAAGGCATATCATGGGACAGAGTGGCATATAGGGGGGCATAAGGCTTTTCTGGAGGCAGAGTGCCCCATGATATGCCTTTTAACCCCCTTTATGCCACGCTGCCTCCAGAAATGCCTTATACCCCCCTATATGCCACTCTGTCCCATGATATGCCTTTTAACCCCCTATATGGCAGAGTGGCATATAGGAGGTTAGAAGGCATATCATGAGACAGAGTGGCATAGAGGGGTATAAGGCATTTCTGGATGCAGAGTGACATAGAGGAGGTCAAAAGGCATATCTGGAGGTATAGTGGCAAAAGGGGGGTTAAAAGGCATATCACGGGGCAGAGGGGCATATAGGAGGATTGAAGCATATCAGGGAGGCAGAGTGGCATATAAGGGATTAAAAGGCATATCATGGGGCAGAGTGGCATATAGGAGGGTATAAAGCATATCGGGGAGGCAGAGTGGCATATAGGAGGGCATAAGGCTTTTCTGGAGGCAGAGTGCCCCATGATATGCCTTTTAACCCCCTTTTTGCCACTCTGCCTCCAGGAATGCCTTATACCCCCTATATGCCGCTCTGTCCCATGATATGCCTTTTGACCCCTATATGGCAGAGTGGCATACAGGGGGTTAAAAGGCATATCATGGGACAGAGTGGCATATAGGGGGTATAAGGCATTTCTGGAGGCAGAGTGGCATATAGGGGGTTAGAAGGCATATCAGGGGGGCAGAGTGGCAAGCCTGGGGGCAGATGTGCATAACTCGGGGGTAGGTTGGCAAATAAAAGGAAAAAAAACCAAACATAGCTTTTATTAAATATGAAAAAAAATAGTCTACATGAATTAATAAAGAAATAAAAGTTTCTTACCAGAATATCGTGAAGAATAATGTGATCAGTGTTTTGTTCCACTGAACTCTTTCATCTAAAATGTTCACAGTAGTAAATGTTTTGATCTCATTCTGTGTAATGTATTTCATTTATTAGGGCCTTTTAAAACTTTTGCTTTCTGGCATTTTAATACAAATAATGAGATAAAAAGAATGGCGAATAGTGTGAATCGGGTATGTATAAGGGGTGCGTGTGGTTAAAGAGCGCGACCGTGAGATAAACTATATGGGGCTGGTCTCCAAATTTTTCCAGGGCTGCTTTTCAGTCCCAGTCCGGCCCTGGACATTGGCCCCGTACCTGAAGCGTTATTGTGTACTTTTACGTGCAATTCCACACACAGCCACCAGGGTGTCTAAACTATCATGGGCTTTAGGAGGGATTTACTCACTGACTGTACCCTTCATGCTGTGTATTTATGCAATTTATTAAATGTTTCCAGTCCTCAGCTCTACAATTGTTTCTACATGTGTTGAGACAGGTGCAACAAAGAACAAGAAGGGGCACTGGGGAAAAAGAAGCAACATAGCTCATTGTGTAATAGTTACTATTTTTAAAAGAATAGCAAAAAAGTTCCTTCGGTGGTGTAAGTGTGCATTTAGTAAACATAACTACATGAGAACAGGTATATTCTTTAGATTCGAGAATACCTACAGTGCTTCTGCTGTTACTTCCACCTGCCTGTTTCATCAAGCCAGTACGTCATGGCGCACTTTGTGTGCAACCCACCCAATGTAGATGTTTTAGAAGCTGTGTGACCTGAGAGGTTGTATAGGAAAGCTCTCAAATGGGGGGGGGGGTTCAGGAATTTACTGTAATACTGGTATGCCCACCTGTTTTTAGTTTCAGGTATGTTATTTTCTGGGGGGAGGTCACTATATATTGGGGGATGCTTTATATTCAAGAAAACATCTAAGCAGCTGTTTCTAACAAAATAGAAATGCAAACAAAATTAAAACAGTAAATGAATACATCATATTATATAAAAATTACTAAATGTCTACAACTGCATTGCGAATCCTACCAGTTCCAGCATCCCGGCCTTTAGTTGTGTATGTGTTGTAGCTGAAACAATTAGTGGCTCTTATCATAGCAATACTCATTTCAGCATGAAATATCTCTCCGTACTCCTGGTCACACCTGTGATTGAGCAGATGGCAGTATCCTCAAACCCCGCAGGTGAAATCCAGAAAACCGTTCCGCTTCTCCCGATGAGATCATTTATTTTCACTTTGAATTTATTTTGTTTAACATTGATATGCTCTTTTTATTTCAATCATATAACTAGGAAAATACATCTGCTAGATTTTTTTGGCGTATCAGACGTACAAATATTGTGTATATATGATTCCATTAAGACATTTTTCTAGCAGTCTTGCTTTTAACGCCTTTGGTCTTTTACTGATTTTGTTTTCTGCTTTCTGCTTGTTTTTAATCTGGGATACATAATATTTGATTTGTTAGTGACCGGCTATATTAAGCAATTTTATATTCTGCAGTTATGGTAATATCATAGGTTAGGTAGATAGTGTATTTTTTCTTTTTGATTACAGTTGGCTCAACATATTTAACCCTATATGAATGGTTGTAGCACCAGGGCCTAAATGAATTTCATACATGCTTTATGTACTGTATCATTTGTAAACCACAGCCTATGATCTAAGCCCATTTTAAATTACACAATTTCTATTTAAATCTTTTAGTCTGATTTAAAATTCACTGACTTTCTTCTTAGATGAGACTTTATTTTGTGATTTCATATTATTTTTAATGTTATTAAATACAAGAATCTGATATTTCCTATGATGCAGGAGTGCAGTTTATACTCTATTGCACAATATAGTCCAAATATATTTTAACTAAAATTGCATATATTTTTTTATAAACCAAAAATTCCCATTACAAGATATTTAATATAATGATACAATTACAAGGTTTTAAAGTATGTATGCACATAAGTCATACTATACAATAATATACCAAATAGTATAGTATTACATCTATTATTATAAAACTTTTAGGACAATATACTATTTTAGAATATTTCAAGCAGATTATGCAGGTATGTTGGCAAAATAATCACCCGGGCTCTTAGTTCACATCAGTTCCAGCCATGGGTTATGTTTCATCCATAAGGGGTGTATTCATGGGATCTGGCAGTTTTCACTGGCATACTCTATGCATATTTTCCTAACATTTAAAAATGTATCTACACAAACATGCAGCCGGATTTCGTAATGTTTCCAAGATTTATGAATCAGTTATACTTACAAACAATTCCGCAATTGTCCAGTAATACCATTGGAAATAGACAGAAAATATTAATTAGTATAACAATGCAATTGTTGCGGAAAAAATAATGATTTCCTGCAATCAGCATTGAGGTTTCCAATCTGCAAAGTTTATGGAAATTTTGGTATACCACATGGGCTTCAAAGAACTCCGTCCATGTACTTCAGTGTAAGTCAATAGGATTTACATACATTATAAACTCTTATATGGTTCTACTAATAATTCACAGCAGTAACATTTCAGACTGATCCCAAACTTATTTTTAAATTTTAAAAAAATACATTTATCATTATTGTTATTTTATTATCTGGGAGCATTCCGGGTTTGAACCGGAGATCTCTGGGTGAAGCACTGCTTCTCCGGTTTTCCGGATCAACACCTGAATCCTCCGGGTCGCGGGAGAGGGGCGTTAACATGCCCCGCTTCCCGCCCATTTCCCCTTTAAATGGGGAGTGCTTCCTGAGATGTCAGCAGGAACGCCCCCTGACATTAGCGGGAACGCCCACTGACATCAGCGGGACCACCATCAACATCAGGAGGACCACCCAACGACATAATCAGGACCATCCACCGTCGTCATCAGGTCCGCCCGCTGACGTCAGTGTGCAGTCCTGGCCGCGTCTTGCAAAGGAAGGCTCCGGGTAGTCGGAGCTCAGAAGTTCCTAGTTATGATCATAGTATACCTTTAAAGAGGAGCTGCAAGCCTATAAACAATTAAGAATTTCTTATGCTTTCTAAAGTAGAAGATGTACTGTACGTTACATCTTACTACTTAGACTGGCAATAGGATTATGATTACTGTCTTCTTTAAGTATCACTGAAAATGGAGGATAGTTTGCATGATATGCCCTTGCATTGCCTTTTGTAGAATCAGGTTTGATGTCAGAAGTGTGAAATACAAATCTAAGCAACTTAATAAGGAAGCATTAAACAAATAATAATAGCAAGGGATAGATCATTTTCAGGACGGGATTCAATTAAAGTTTTATTTCATTTCATTTTTCTTTAATGTCGCTCACCTTAACATCTAAAGAATGAAAGCCTGGTTCCATGGCAGCACATTTTCCTACGTAGAGCACATTGGGACTAGATAGAAAGACAGTGATCAAACGATATAATAATAACAGGAGTTGTAATTATATGGCTGAATACTGCTTATCTGTAAAAGTGAGTTAAAACATCACATCCGTTTTGATATAAAAGTTCATTATTTCCAAGTATTGGAGTTCTACAAGTCCTCCTATTGTGTTACTTCTAATGCATGTTTAAAAACTGGACATGGTTTTGTTTACCAGTCCTTCTGATTGATGAGATGGTGGGGCAAATAAAACCCTGAATGGTTTTAATAGTATTCCCCTTCCCATAAACGTGTATATTTTTCAAGAACGTATGCGCGAGCTAATTATTTCTAATGGTTTACCACTAGGTTTGTACCATTTCTGCAGACTCATAAAGCATGGGTAAATCATTGTAAATGCATTCCTTGATTGTAAAGCTGTTTCTGTTCTTTATAACGGCTGTAAACAAACCTGTGGTGCCTGTCCTACTCCAACATGGCTGTTAGCAGTGACTTTCTTTAAGTATTTAAGTGATCACTGCATTATAGATATAGTTGTAAACTGACTGTTAAGCAAAAAAAAAACAGTTTATACACTCTCAGTTGATAAGTTTATTGTACTGCCCACTGTTTTGTGAATAAACCCTATCGTCTGTTTTTTTGTTTTTTTTGTATAGTAAAACCAGTAAAAGCAACACAAATTGGTTACGCAGCTAACAAATTACAATATACTGTAGACCAGCATTTAGAATATTTTTTATAAGCAAGAATGAAAACCATATTTATTAAAAAAAAATCTTAAAAAGACATTAAAACATTTCCTTTTAAGAACAAAAAGCCTGTAACACTAGCAACCACCTATGCAGTAAGATTCTAAACAAATACTTTATACACTTCACAAATGAAGTCATACAGAAACTTTTGTTGCAAACTCTCCATATAGCTTTTGAATATTAATGAACGCTGATTTATAATAGTAATAATCATTGCATAAACCATTGTAAGACACAACATACACAAATTACAGATAGATTCCTAATTTGGTTCTTTTGTGGTTGCAAAAAGTTTTGATAAAACTTTTGATGAAATTTTATTCACAAACAAAAATGTCAGATTGGGCAAGGCGGCCATCTTGTGTGCCCTCCCTCCCTCCATTCCAAGATTGGCTCAGATTTGCATAAATATGTTTATGATTTTTTTGTGAAATTAACTATTGTGGGGTTTTTAAAACTAATTTGTCAAACAAGAACACATAAAAATGAGAAAAAAATATTCATAGGCCTTTTTTATTTGCCTATTTTCTAAGTACTACATTGGGAAAAGCTGTCTTGCTTAAAGGTTGAGGAAGAATAGATTCCGCAGCACAGCATGATGCTGGCTAATACTTTATAGAATGAAGACTTTGATTTTGAGATGCCCAGACATAAATATAAAGGATAACCTGTTGACAATGTGATTTAATAAATGAAACATTAGCATAATTAATTTAGTTGAATGAAATCTGTATGAGTACATAGACACCACTATACTCAAACAAAATAAAAGGCTGGTGATCTGTACATCCTACGTATGATTTATGGATCTACTTCACAAACTCATGTATGTGAAAGCCTAAACTAATCAATCAAATGTCACAGCGAGCTTATTGAGATTAAAAAGCAGCTATAAGGCCCATGGAATTCTTTTTATAATAAAAGCTAATAAAGTTACACAAAATTAAAAAGTCAAATGTTAGAAACATATGTGAAATATGCACATTAGTGAACTGCAAACGTATAGATTCATAAACGAGTGGCAACAGGCCCTATGCAATTTACTAACTGGAGTCGCCTGTGGTTGTGTTCGACATCTGAACTCAACCAGTGTTGTAGTGGCCCTCGAAATAACTTTCTGCCTAGCCAGGGGCCACATGCAGTATCTCTGGATAATGCCCCAACTGTGTGTTTTATATATATCTATATCTATATCTATATCTATATATATATATATATATATATATATATATACCGTATTTGCTCGATTATAAGACGAGGTTTTTTTCAGAGCAAATGCTCTGAAAAATACCCCTCGTCTTCTAATCGGGGTCGTCTTCTAATCAGACCTCAAATAGAGGTCTGATTAGGAGACTAAGATCCAGATCCCCCGCACCGCTGCAGGGGACCTGGATCCTCCTGTCTCACCCGACCCCCCCCCCATACACACACTTACCGGTGCTTCCTGCTTTGTTGCCGGGGCAGCGGGTTGACGTCTACGCGATGCGCGTAGACAACGTCCGCTGCAGCCGGAAGGAGGTGTGGCTAGCAGCGGGGGTTGTCTGCGTCCGTCGCATAGACCTTCCCCGACTGTCAGAGTCGGGGAAAGTATACGCGACGGACGCATACAAACCCCCGCTGCTAGCCACACCTCCTTCCGGCTGCAGCAGAAGGCGACGTCAACCCGCTGCCCCGGCTGGAAGCACCGGTAAGAGAGGGGGGAGAGCGGGGGAAGGGGGGTGAGAGAGAGAGGGGGGGGGAGAGAGAGAGGGGGTGAGAGAGAGAGAGAGAGAGGAGAGAGAGAGAGAGAGAGAGAGTGTGTTAGTTAAATGGGGTTATAGGGTGTGTGTGTGTTAAATGGGGGCATAGGGCATTTCTGGAGTGGCGTTAAGGGGGCATTTAATAGAGCACTCTGCCTCCTGAAATGCCTTATACCTCCCTATATGCCACTCTGCCCCATAATATGCCTTTTAACCCCCTAAATGGCAGAGTGACATATAGGGGTATAAGGCATTTCTGGAGGCAGAGTGCTCTATACAATGCCTTTTAACTCCCTTAATGCCACTCTGCCTCCTGAAATGCCTTATACCTCCCTATGTGCCACTCTGCCCCATAATATGCATTTTAACCCCCTAAATGCCAGAATGGGATATAGGGGTATAAGGCATTTCTGGAGGCAGAGTGGCACATAGGGGGTCAAAAGGCATACCATGGGGCACAGTGGCATATAGAGGGTTAAGAGGCATATCATGGGCCACAGTGCCATATTGGAGTGGCAAGCCTGGGGGCAGATGTGCGTAACTGGGGGACAGTTTGGAAAATACAAGAAATAAAAACAAAAGAAATCTTTTTCTCAATCATAGCTTTTATTAAAAAAAAGAGTTTACATGAATTAACATTTACTGGTAAAACTTTTTTCCTTTGGGGTCGTCTTATATTCAGGCTTTTTCTTTTTTTCCTAAGTTAATATTCAGATTTTGGGGGGTCGTCTTATAATCAGGGTCGTCTTATAATCGAGCAAATACGGTATATATCCATCACGGTGGTGGGTTTACATAAATTGTTTCGAAACACTGCCATATCTTACTTTAGTAGGTTTAAAAGTATCATACATTTGTAGCGCTGCATTGAAATGCCTCCTAACATCTACCCCTGGCAAATAGGATGCCTGGGGGCAGAGCTTGGGAAGTGTAACTCTCATTGGCAGTGCTACTGCGCAGACACACAATTCTGCACATGTGCAGTATGCATTATCCGGTGTCCCAGACACTCGACATTGAAATTGGGACAGCTGGGTTGCGGTCCCGAATCCTGCTGTCCCACCAAGCTCTACAGTTGGGTGGTATGTACTCATCACCATTCTGTGCCTGTGAGGCAGGTCTGGACTGCCCATTTGGCCAATTAGACAAATGGATCTCTGCCCTGTGCTCACTCAAGCGGCATGTTGACTGGATGTGCCTGGCCACATACTATGTGAGCAAAAAAATGTAGCGTGCAGCCACGGATATTCAGCAGTCGGCTTCATCTACATCATCAGAGAGCCACTGGACTTAAAGTGCTAAGGATGCCTTCTGATCATCAGTCCAGCCCAGCTATGACATCAGCATTACATACATAGTACAGCGACATGGCATACAAATAGATTGATAGATAGATAGATAGATAGATAGATAGATAGATAGATAGATAGATGGATGGATGAGGGACAGGGATGTTTTAGGTAGGACACAGATAGATGTTGCTTGGGTGAACTTGGCTACATGGTTCAAAGTCCTTTAGCATATGCTAAGTGGCTCCTTTAAATAAGTGTCCCTTAATGTTTTGTAAAAGTGAAAAGTGTTTTTGAGGACATCTTTTATATGAAGCATTTATCAGTTAGTATATGCAGCGTACTTCTTGTAAAATAACTTTTAAATTGATAAGTTTAACCTTCCATGAGTGCAATAAAAATGAAAAGAACTGGCACATCCTGTAATTGCAAACAAAATTATTGCGCACATATATCTTAAACATTTCAGTGCCTTATAAAAGGAGATGAAATTAAAGAGATCAGTCTCTCTTTCTAATGACGATTTAGCATCTAATGGATCAGATTAGGTAGCTCAGACATAGTCATTTGCTATGCAAAACAGACAACATACTGTGGGGGTTTCAAGTCCAAATAGCGGAATATTTCAAAACCGTTTTCTAATTAGCAGGGTTGATGATCGATTTTAAAAACGTACACAAAAAAAAAATACTTGACCGAGGGTATGCCGTTTAAAACTAGAGAAAGATATCTGTGCTGCTCAATGTTACCTAACTGCATCCCTTCTTCTGTACAATTAATTAATTTCTTGTTCTAGCACAGTGTAGCATTTCTTCTTCAAAAGACTGATTTGCCTCTCATTTAAATGTTTGCTTGAAAAATCAGCAGGATTTTGCATGCACCAGTTTCCAGCTTTACATATTTCATTTTCTCAAGATCTATTGTATTGTGAGAGTTGGCTGGCGCGCTGCCCACAATTAATGATAAGCTTTCCCTTGTCATACTTTCGCTTCATCGCCGTATGCATTTGTAGCAGAAAGCAAAATGAATACCCTATCTAAATTTAGACTTGGAAAATAAGTTAATATTTTAAGGTTTTTCTCTTTTTTTTGAGAAAAGTACAGGAATTTAAAGAAATGTTCAAGTATTAAAGAAAAAAAGGAAATATACTCATAAAAATTAACACTATGTTTGCTCATCTTGGTTTTTTTTTTATTATTATTATTATTACCTGATCTGGTTTACTTATCTGTTTTTTTTCCATTCTATTAATTAAGGATATGCAGCGGCCCAGGGACATGCGGTAAAGTGTCATTAAAAATATATACATAAATCAGAGAGTATTTGCCAATAATGCCAGCTTGGAAACTGGCAAACATAACATCAATTATGAATTGAAAATAATGGATAACTTCCAGTGCATAATAAAATATTGGCTACAGTGAAAGGAAATGTATTTCCTTTTTTTACAATTACATTGTCTTCCTCCTACATAGTTAAGAATAATAAACATATAAAAAAAATCAATTTGCCCTCCAGTTATGCTTCTGCATCAATCAAACTTGAATTCTGTATGTACAAAGATATGGATTAAAGAGGACATGAGTTTAATGCTTTCAGTCTTGTCCCAGTCAGTATTTTATGCTTGTGACTCTATATGTTAATTAATTGTTTACCATATATTTGCACATATATGGTTGGGCTGGTGTACTCTCACGAGTTTACATTTTTTGCCTAATTTTATTTGAGCAATTTTGTGTTCTACCTTGTGTTAGCGCTCCAAGCTTTCATGCAATGCCAAGGGGCAGACATGTCCCCAATTTTTTTTGCCCACATGAAACTAAAATGTTCTGGTCAACATTTCCGTGTAAACTTTTCCATGTTACACACGGAATCATTAATGAACGCAGGGCCATCCATACTTTCATTGAAGGAAGATGTTGGCGATTCTACAGGGTGTTTATTCTGCTTACATGCAAGCTGGAGAAGGGGCTATTTTTATGAAATAATATCATGTATAGAAAAAAAGTTTGGGTGACTTTGTTATAGTCACACCTGGAAACTCTCTGAGTTTGAACCAGAGTCTCCTGGCGAAGCCCTGCTTACGAGGATCTCTGGGTCAGCTTTTTTTTCTTTGCTGTGGATGGGGGGTGGGGCAGTGTGTGGCCACTTCTTGCACACATTTCACCTATTCCGACCCACTTTATTATGATCCTCACCCACATTTACTCCCACAAAAGGATATCTGCGGCTAGCCCACCAATTTAAACCCCAAGAACAGGGAGATCTCTGGGTAGCCTGCCATGTGAAGATCCCAGGTATCGTTAGTGTAATGTAGTTATGCTTTATAACAATTACACTCTACGTTCTATTGTATTGATTTAAATAGAATGGCTAGCTGAAACTAGCTTGTCCTTAAGGTTTAGTCCCTTCCTTTGATCTTCTTTAAGAAAGAAGCCAGGTTCAGGGATTTCTGTAGGACAACAAAAGCTACGTTTTTATACTGTGATGGAAAAAAATAATTTTTAGACTATAGCAGTGCTGGTGTCCAAAATGACACATGTGAAGCCAGCATTAATTATAAATCCCCAGGATTCTCCGTTTCAGTGACTGCATTTTCTCAAGTGTGCTTTATGTCAGATGGCATTTACAGAAGGCGCACCATAGTTTAAGAAATGGCAAACAATTTCAGCAATCCCCTCCTGCTAAATACATTGGCTTGAGCGCAGATATCCGTATGACAATCTCTAGAAAAAGCCATAAATTTGTTGGCATCCTGACAAATGAATTATGTCTTTATGTTGACACTAATTAAAACTATCACTTTAAATGGCATATACCATAACAGTGAAAATGTAATTTGGAGACGGCAAGCTATATAAAGCAGAAAGGTGTAATATGTTAAAGTGCATTTGTCACTTTAGATTTATGTTGAGAAACCGCTTTTATCAACTTACCTCGGCAGGCTTGGACAGGCCATCTGGCGGCCCGTCATCACTCCATACACATCTGTTCTGACACTCTAGTGCGGCCACTCACTGTTTAGTGAATATACCCTACTACCCGTTCTACTAATTAGCGGGGAAGGGTTTATATGTCTGTTCTCTGCCTGTATCTGCCAGAATTTACAGACTTTTTTTTAACCCCTTAAGGACGATGGGCGGTCCCTAAACCCATTGAAAACAATGCATTTTGAGCCTGTACATGTACGGGCTTTGTCATTAAGGGGTTAATGGGGAGGGTTTAGGGCTATAAAATAAATTAGGCATAGACGTCAGCTAAGCTAACATACTGAGGATCTGTTTGGAAATAAAAAAAGTTGAAATTGTCTCTAGAAAGGGAAACAGAGTAATACAGAAATTGGAATATTCTATTTGAACAAAGCATGTTTAGTTCCGTGTGCAACAGCAATTATATTTCCAGTCTCACTGCTGGCAGTAGGAATATATTGTTCATTTTCGGCAAGTTTGCTTAGCTTAATGTCATGTATCTCATGTAACTTCCAAGCCTTGTTTTGCAATATCCAAGTCATCATAAAAAAACTGCAAAGGGTACACTGCCAATCAGATGTCCATCACATTAGCAGGGGCACTGCAGCTGTCAGTATCGAGTTGAACACTTGGAAAGAGATAGAAAGATAAAGTCATTCATGGAAGAGAAACATGGCTTTATTTATTAATAAAGAATATGCACATTTTTTTAAGGTGCTGTAATAAGATATCCATCGCTGAAGCAATACTGTATATTCCAAACCACCTGTTTCTTGATCTACGTAACATCCTGGGCAATGTTCCCTTGATTTCCCGTGATACTAAACAAAATAAAGTATGCTTATTTGACATTTTTGATCATGATCTACAGAGAGAGAAGAAAGGAGAGAGGGAGAGACGATGTGTATATTGTTATGAACTGAAAGACTAAGGGATCTCAAGGTGCTTGGAAGGAAGAAGAGAGAGGGGAGACGTGATAGAGATTATTTTCAAAGAAGGTGAGATGTTAGAACATAATCTAAAACAAGAGGGTCAGAGGCTTAGATCTAATTTAAGGGTGGTATGTAAGTGGCTGAGACTAATGAGACCTAAGCCAACATCAGCTGTAATCAGAAAGTTGGGTTCCACGTTAAGGCATCTGCCAACTCCCAATTTATAATACATGTTGCGTCAAAGGCTGGTCTATATAACGCTGCAAAAGAAGTCTACCTATGTGTTTTAGGTTACTTTTCAACATAAATACCATCGCTAGTATACATACCCAAGTATTCATTTGATGTACATTTTATAATATGGTCATTTATGCTAAAGATGAAGTGTTTAATATATAAAGGCCACTGGTGGTTCATATTATATGTTCTTCTTCCTGCATTGTTCAAATTGAACTTCAGATAGATATCACTAATGGATACCTCTACATATGTGTCATTAAGTGACATGCAACTCAAAATAGGTTTCATTAATTTAGAAGTAATTTCAAATACATTATCCGCGGATGGGAATCTGTCAGGGATAGTCAAAACTGAATGAATATCAATGACAGTCATAACTGAATGAATATCAATGAAAGTCATGGCAATTTCAGAGGTTTATAAAGATTGTATTAAGTATATAAGACTGTTTATAGGTAATATGTCTCCCTAGGCGAAACTTTAAATGGCAAACCCACCAGCTAATTTTTTTTCCAATTTTGCTGAAAGAAAATCTTGCGAGACAATAATAATGATCTAACAGTTTGCCATATGCTCAATGTGCGCACGGCAAGTGAACATAAAGACATTGATGATCAAACTTATATTTTCATAAAATCTGAACAAAAATTGCATAATTAGATACGATAAGATTTTAAATAAAATAAGTACCTTCTCGGCTATGCACATATTTTACAATAAAGCATCATAATGGCTCTGCTTACCAATATCAGATTTAACACCATGGTTCCTAGGCAGGAATGGATCAAGCCATGAGTATGTGATTTGCATATATATCATTTTGTGTTTTATTGCCCAGTGTTCCTGCACAATCAGACCAAGTAGGACATGTGGATTCTACTTCAAAATGTCTACATGATGGTATTCAATTTTGCTGTTTAGAGGTAGGGAGAGCTATATAAATGTTGAGCTATAGATGTATGTTATACTAATGATGACTACATGGTGTGTCCTGGCACAGAGATGCGGGCACGTTCTGTGTCACCTCCCACAGTTGGCTGGTCCTCCTCTCCTGAATACTAGTGTCCTACGCTAAATAAATAGGCCCTGGAAATATTACATTTCAGTATTTAATATAGTCACCAACGCCATAATGGATTTGCGATTTACTTAGATGAGTATTGTAGTTTACATGTTTCCTGGGAATTGCACATATCATGACATATCATCCTATACAGTAACTATTATAATAAAATATTTTTCTCCCACATTATTTAAATAAACCTGATTTTTTCACCTTTGGATTATTCAATAAATAAACAAAGAAACACTGCTCCAGGTTGCTTACTGCTGATACGTAGCATTTCTTCTGTCATTTTGAGAATGTTGACACCCTATTAGAAGTTTGAAGTCACCAAATCATTTTTTTAGGCCAAGCAGTATTACATTTTGAGCGATCTTATATGGCAAGTGCCAGACTCTGCTGTTCTGTTTGGATTGCATGAGTATATTGGCCAGAAAGTTCACACACCGTTGGCAGTGAGATTTGCTTTCTTTGTGCAAAGTTCAATAAACTTTTCTGTTTTATGTACTTTCTAGAGAATTTGAAGTCTTGATTCATTTCTTTAGTACAAGTGGCGTGGTCAGTGCATTGTTTGCAAGGCATCAAATATCTATCTCATTCTTAAATCCCATTCCACATGTCCAGGAGAGAACAGATATACTGAAGTTAGTTATAGTACGTTTACGAAACTAAAAGTCTAAAGAATATAAACATATATGATTCTTAGGTATAAGGGATGTATAAGAACGAGGGGGAGAAGGAAGAGGTTGATAAATGCTAGAAAACAAGGTCTAGATTAAAAAACTGGGTCATAGAATTAGTCGTTTGAGAAAACATTGCTTTGCTGTTCTGTTACGGACTTCCTGAATCCCAACAGATGATATACAACTTTATAATAAAATTTATTCTATAACATGATTGCCTTAACTTAAATATAACTTACTCACATGTGTATATATATATTAGACTTGGGCGCCGGCCAACTCTTCGTGTTCATCTTCGTTGGAGAAAAAATCTTTGTATTCCATGAATTTTCGCCCCTTTCCTGTGTTCGATCCGGGCAAATATTCGCGTACATTCTATGCGTTTGTTTTTTCTTTGTTTTTGCCGTTTTCATAGAAGAGGTTAATACGGGGTTAACGCGGTATGCACTACGCAGCAGCTTTGACGCCAGGATTTTAAATGTCCACTTGGTTGATGTCAGAGGAGGCCCCTGCAGGCGACCAAAACAGTTGTTCGCATGGCCCTTTAACTCCTGGTGACGAACCTATGGATTTCCTCTCCCGTTAACCTCTGCGATTCTGCATAGATAAGGTAGGCTAGATGGGGAAAGGACCAGGGAGATTAGTAAACGAATACAAACACGAAGATTGTTCGTGTTGTGTGTCTTCATCTTCATATATGTTTTGCCACCGCCATGTTCGTATGTTCAGTATTTGGGCTGAACAACGAAAACACACCCTTTGTGTGCGTTTTCAAATGCACAAGTCTAATATATATATATATATATATATATATATATATATATATATATATATATAAAACATTGGGTTGGACATAGAGAAAATTGCTTGATGTTACCCTATTATTTGGCATTCATCTACCGTTGAAGCAATTTGTTTCTGGTGTCTTCCCCAGAATATTAATAAGAAACCCAATAAACATAAAGCAATCTCAAACGGTATTCAGAATAAAGATTTCTCAAAATGTTTATCTCTTCTGTCTGTCTTCTAAATCACATTTTGCTGTTTTCTATTGCCCTCACATCCTTTTTACTATGTGTATGATATATTATCTGAATTCCATCTATGTACATTTGCAAAATTGGTATTCAGTGTTTGATCTCTCCACTCGCTGTTTTCAAACTATATATTTTTTTGTTTTAAAGTTCGCTGGTAATCATTAATATGTTTCTCATCGTTTTGTGTTTAAAAGCTAAAAGGGCATTTTACCCTAGAAATATAACATTTGTCAATACAAAATAAATAAAAGTATTTATGTGACATGCATATTGCTGCATACACTGGCGTAACTACAGGGGTTGCAGCAGTCACAGCTGTGAAGAGGCCTGTGGCCCCTTATTCCTGTTTCCTTGTACAGATTCAAAATTATTGCCCTCACCGGTCCAGGTTTGGAAGGGCCGTTTCTAAATAATTTTAAACTGGCAAGGGGAGACAGGGAAGTATCGGGGTCACGTTATGTCATGTGACCCTGCGGTGGAACTGAGGCTGCTTGCGCACACTATGTGAGAGCTGCAGTAGCGGTGAGAGGTAAGCAGGGGCGGAAGGTGGGGTATATATATATATATATATATATATATATATATATATATATATATATATAGATGTGTACTTGTGTGTGTGTGTGTGAGCATGGATGTGTACTTGTGTGTGTGTGAGCATGGATGTGTACGTGTGTGTGTGAGAGAGCATGGATGTGTACGTGTGTGTGAGCATGGATGTGTACGTGTGTGTGTGAGCATGGATGTGTACGTGTGTGTGTGTGTGTGAGCATGGATGTATACGCGTGTGTTACATAAGATGGAACTAGTGAGTCTTTGGGTTGTCCTGCGGATATTAGCATGTGAGGGCATGCAGCTGAAGATGAGTCTGGTCTGTTGACTTGACCCCTAACACAAACAACCACTTAACGTTTTAGCGAATAGATCCAAATGATCTACAGTATTCATTTAGCTTACATTCATAAAACAGAGGGCCTAAAGATACCCCTGGGGATTCTGCAGTAAGCACGGGAGAGATATCCCTTCTAATTTTTCCAAAGCAAATATTGTGTGTGTTTTGTAATAATATACTAGTTCCAATACTTAACATAGTTAATATAGCTACAATTTAATAGTTAACATACCAATAGTGTACATTTATCAGGTGTTATCATTCTAGGAATGCTAAAACCAACAATATTTCTCTGATATTTATACTCTACTTAGCCTTGTCACATCTATAGATATATATTCAACTAAAAACAGCTGCCAACGTGTGTTTTTATATTTAAAAGCAGAAAAAAATGAGTAAATTCTGATTGGCTGCTTTACCTGAAGAAACGGCAAACTTTAAAATCTAAGGTGGTTGCCAAGCTCATCATATCTAAAACAATTGTGGCAAATTAGGGTTATCTGTTACCGCAGAAGTAACAGATTGCATTATAAATCATCTTATCATTGACAGACAATTATATTGAAAACTTTTCATGCATAAGACACTTGCTCTACTTGTTTATAAGAAAAACATACTCTTAGAAGCCATGAACAGTATAATGTATACTGCCAAGACTTTAAATTGTTTTTTAAACTATGCTCATGATATCTAGTCACTTATTAAGTAAAGCTGCTTCGGATAATTTACCTGTAATTTATTGAACTAACAAAATATTTCAGATTTTTTTTTTTCTGGAGGTTGACTTTAATAAATCACTTTAGGCTAATATAATACCATGTAATAGATTTGTTCCAGCATAATTTGCTTTCACCTTTCTATAATATTATTGAAAGAGACTCTACATTTAATACATTTTAAAGGGCAATATGTGGCCACTAATGCCACAGTTCTCTTTAAGGTGAATGCTATAAATATTCATTGATCAAAAGGCTGTCTCTCTTTTTCCTTTTTTTTTTCTGGAAAAAACTTTAATTTATGTATTTCCATTGTTAGTTAAAAGTAATGTGCCCACCACCTACACTACTTTTTAATATGAAGCTTATTTACTGTGTATCTATAGTAATTCCTAAGTAGTATAGCATTAATACATACTTACATCACCTTAAATCAACCTCAAGCAGGTAACAAGCAATGTATCACTTAATGGCTCTTATCTGATGTCAAATTCTATGTTTCTAAGAGCACATGAAACTAGTACGCGTATTAAGTAGTAACAATTATAGTGTTATTTACTCTATTGTGTTCTTTGTAAATAGTTTAGCTGGAAGTATATTTGCAAATGTTTCAACTGAACAAGATTGGTGATATTTGAGATTTGTGCACACTTGAAAACACTGCGTGAAAGTAACCTATGACAGGTTTGACCTCATGGTCATCCTGAATCAATAAATGGTTTACCATGCATTGTAAACAACCAATATCAGCAAGCTTCTCCTACAATGAGATGGTCCTGTAGTCAGAGTAATCTCAGTAATTTAAATTTTGTTATGCTCAGCATGTCAAGGCAGAATCCTTGAGTGGAGTTGAATGTGTACCAAAACAAAAGAGACACTCTTAGAATCAAAATAGAGTTTTACCTTGGACCCTTGGATTTGAGCAGCCTAGGGACTTATTGATGATCCAATTGGAACCTCAAGTGGTACCTCGATCTGGTAGGTGAATAATGGTAACATTGTGAGTCAAGCCAATAAGTCAGGTTAGTAGAAATCAGCTACACGAATGCCAAAGTCAGGATGCCAGAAATCAGGAGCCATAGAAAACAGGCACAACAGAGACTAGATCAACAACAATGCAGTGTTACTGGACACAGGTAGCACTATCCAAGGGCAAAGCCTATTTAAAGGCCTAAAACTAGAAGTAGCTAGAACGGACATTCTGATCCTCCACAGGTAAGAGGTCCCTAGCTAGAGTACAGTAAGATACCTCTTCCTTTGACAAACACAAAACAAAAGTCTCCTTTGGCAAGTAAGAAGTGTTCAGGCCTTGCAACCAGAATGTCTGGAGTTCTGTGTTAACCAGGAACCTCAACAACCTTTTCATTTTGCAGAAGAAATCTGCTAAAAATGTGCTTTATGGCCATAACCCTTGCTGATATCAGGGAGTATAAAAATGTTATTTTGCATAGTCTACAGAAATGCAATGTCTAGTTTCATGCCCCCTAACTGTCCTGATTTAGGCGGGACAGTCCCGATTTGGGGTCTCTGTCCCTCTGTCCCGCCTATCCCTTCCTCTGTCCTGCTTTGCAGGGGCAGAGGAAGAGTGAGGCGAGATTTGTACTCACCTCACAGCCGCCCAATCAGCAGCTGCAGACTCACAGTGGATACCTGCCTGGCTGAGCATCATGGGAATTGTAGTTCACAGCTAACATCTGCAGCTTTATCTACTGTTAACTGAAATTCCCATGAGGCTCAGCCACCATCATGGAAGAAGTAAGTCTGGCTGAGCCTCATGGGAATTCAATTCAATGTGCTTACAAAAATGAAGCTTGTTTTAAGTGCAACATTGCAATTGCTTGTATCGGTGAGTTCCGCGAGAGTGATAAAAAAGTGTCCCTTTTTCACATTTTGAAACGTTGGGAGGTATGTAGTTTAGAGACTGCAGGAGGTAGCTTGTGCTTCTCTAACATCAGAATTATAGCTTTATTAGAGTACTGAAGGACACAGAAGCAAGTTTCTTTATCTGGAGCTCCATAAATGGTTTTCATGCACACTTATTGCTATTTTATTTCAATTTAATCTCCATTTCATAGCCTGGTGATAGACTTTGCGCATCAAATAAAGAACCTATTCTCTTTAATTAAAATTCATTATTTTTTAATCAGTGGTTCTCATTTTACAAGTGCATAAAAGAAAGTGAAACAGATAGTAAAATAGAAACACACCAGGGATCTGATGTAGATCTTGTCCAGAGAAAGAATAAACTGACAAGTAGACTCCAGGACAATCCCAAAGGGTTCCCAGGTATGCTGACGCGATGTATAACTTCTGGTTCTTGCTGCTAGTAACTGAAAATGTTAACATCCTGGATCAAGGTTTGATCTGAGGTTTCGTGAGGACAACCCTGGCATCTGAACCCATGTTGGTTGTTGTAGAATTTATCATTTTTATTTTTATAGTTTTCTAGACATCAAATCTGTAGAGTTTACTTACTAAAGGGAATGGAGACTGGGGAGCTTGCAAGAGAGTTGTTCCAACTCTCTCACTTTCCTATTCATTATGAAAGGGCGAACACTAGCAAGTTTATCCAGCAAGAAGGGATGAGCTAGCCCTGTATAATGTATACAGGGCTAGCTCAACAGGGCTAGCTCATCCCTTCTTGCTGGATAAACTTGCTAGTGTTCGCCCTTTCATAATGAATAGGAAAGTGAGAGAGTTGAAACAACTCTCTTGCAAGCTCCCCAGTCTCCATTCCCTTTGGGCAATGAGACTTTGAAGACAATTCAATGGTTTAGCAAATAAGAAATACAATATTATATTTCCTATTTCATAAGATATGTTCTGCACCTAAAGCTCAGCAAGAACAGGAAATCAGGGAGGACTGAGACCTTTTGGTCCAGGAAGGGCAACTAAAGCCTAATGACTCCCTGGCTCCTTCCTCCTCACGTTAACCAACACCAACACTTGAAACTTAACATCAAAGTAGGTATTAAAGTGATCTTAGAAGATTATCAGTTATTTTCATTTTTGATCGATGGGAGAGGTTATAAAGCATTTGTGGTTATCAATACTATGCATTTATGCAGTATGTCTAAATATGCAATATCTAAGTAAAAAGGATAATGTCTACATTTAGAAGAAATTTTAGGAATACTGTAGTCCATAAAACAATAAAATTTCATGCTGCATCATTGTGACTTTTTTTTTGCAATCTCATTCACTTACAAGACACTGATCATTTTTCTTAATATAACTTCTTGCTACAAGAAAAAAAGATATTGACTTTTTGTAAAACATATAAAGTTGTGTCTGGCAGTTTTAAGAAATCAGCAAAATAGCTAGACGTTATGGTTTTCTAACAGTATAGTTCTTGTTTTCCTGAATTTATTTTTGTACATTGAACAAACAGGATGGAAATAATTAGCTGAGCTGTTACAAAACAGGTTACTGTAAAGTTCATTGGTGTCATACCGTATTGCCAAATAGAAAGACAATGAATAAAGTAAGTATTCTGTTACTGGAGCAAAATGTAGCATAATAAACTCTTTACAATATGCATTTTTATATAATAATCGAATAACTGAATTTAAATAACTCACTAATAAATAATAATAATTAATTATCTCTTTTCAGAGCTGTGTATTGCACTTGTACAATAATTGCTTTGGATGGGTCATAGTGTGTAAATAGGAATCCTAAAGAAAACAATTTAGGTCTTTCAATGAAGGTCTTCAAAAACAAAGGGCAGTGAAGAGTGATGGGCACTTAGGGCCTTGGATAAGGCATTGGGGTCTTGCATTAATATCTAAACAATCCACCCAACAGGTGCATATTGGTCAACATTAATACAATAATCGTAGGCATATTAACAACAACCAATAGCTCCTGCCATGCCCATGTTCCCACCATTGTTTACACCCCACTATCCATCAAGAATAACTGTCTGTCAGCACTGTAATTAAGCATACCTGAAAGGCTGGAACTTGTAACAGCCTCTTGCATGAAATGACCCTGCTACCCTGATGTTGTACACAAAGGACTTAGAAAAATGAGTATGGTAGATTCCAGTAAGGTGACAGCTTTGATGAGTAATCAGAGGGAAAACCTAGCAAGGAACTCAACAGCAGACAAGTAACTAGAATAGAAGAAATAGAAGGGTACAGCGAGAAGACAACATTATTAAAGCCGAATTTGGATATGGCCAAGAGGGTGCTTGAAGTCAGATTTGTCCAGAGGTGAACAAAATGCGATATGTTATATGCAGGGTCACATTAAATTGAATACATCGCCAGACTAGTCAAGGGTCTTGGCGGTTCTTCTGTTAACCCTACATTGTGGTAAGTACCATTTGTGACACTGACAGTATGCAAGATCATTGACTGCTATTTTTAGTCAACAGTCAATGGATAATTAAAAAAGCTGATTATCTTTACCAGAATCCCATAATGGTAGTTTAAAGACTATTAAAAACTTGGGGAATAAATATGTCTAATTAAAGAAGAGTAACTGAAGGTAAACCAGAAAAAACGCCTCCTTACTTTCAATGTTTCCATCGTTAAGTAGGTCCCTTTTGGGCATTCCATATCAGTTGGAAAGTCAAGTCAGTTTGTGCCGTGTCACTGCTTGGCTTTCCTCTAATCACAGGGATATATTATTTATCACAACTAAACTTTCTGATGAAGTATTCATGTTCAATTAAACAATAATATACTTGGACTAGAATATAGCTACTATTTCCTAGTATGTTTTTTTCTCTCACTGTTGGAGGTAATAAAAAGTAAGAACATTTTTGACATGTTCAGTTTGAAAACATTGCCTCTAAAAACAAACCTTTCCAGACACAAAACCAGCGTATAAATGTGCCTTTCAGGATTATACACTGTTTTTTTAGAGAATGTACTGAGAATATTTTTTTTTTTGTATCTAAAGATAATTGAGTATGATTTTGGGTTTCTCACAACGTCATAACCAAGGATGCTCTTTTAATATATTTATTATCAATACATATAATACATACATATAATCTATATGACAGTTTACAAGATAATTCATAAAGACTGAACTATGGAGGATTTGTTTACAGTCCTATGTAGGATTAAAGATCTGCATTGTTGCCTTTGTTAATGTTATATTGGATGACAATCAGTTGTATGTACCTAATCAGGCTAGTATAAAGGGTTTCTTACTGCAGAAGGCAGGGGAATACACTTGTGGCTTGCAAGTAAATGTGAATGACAAGTCCCATGTCTTCTGTTTCCAAATGTGATTGTTAACAGAACAAAAACCTTGGGGTGGCTACATATAAAACACAATGAGAGTCACATAATCTATCACATGCCTGCTCCAATGTCCCCATCCTGTGCCTGGGATAAGGGGAAAATATTTAGTAAAGCAAACTCGGAAGGCATAGAGCTCACATGTATCCACCCTATGCCACCAGTTATTGGGATGGTTTAGGAGCTAGCCACCTAACCATGTAACTCTGAATTCCCTCATAGTAAAGATTATCTTTAATCTCTACTTTTGGGCAACTATTTGAGGGTAAAAGGACATCACTGGAAGTGCAGCAATATTGGTGGAAGTTTGCGCCAGGTTATGTCCAATACTCCAATGGAGTGAGAGGACGTCACTGAAAGTGCCCCGTCATTTTGCCCTAAGGAGAACTTCCACCAAAATAATTCCCCCCCCAGTGGTTGGGGGACATCACTGGAAGCAGGTTATAGCATACACAGAAAAAAAGGTTGGAATACAGCACTCAGTAGTGAGATGGTGCACGAGCCAGGGTACCACCAAGTCCTTCAATAAATCCGAAATAAAGAAGCACAGGCTCAGCACTCAAATAGTAAGGTGAGTTTATTTCATGCAGGCAACGTTTCGACACACAGGTCTTTCTCAACCATACCATTTGAGTACTGAGCCTCTGCTTCTTTATTTTGGAAGCAGGTTATGTCCACAGAGATGCAGACGAAGAGTGAAGATGAGAGAAAGACAATAGAAAAGTGCAGAAAAAATTATACAGTACTAGAGGTCCTTCATCAATTTTGTCATGCCAACACAGTTAAAGGGGGGTTGCCCTGCAATGGCACAGAACTGCAAAAAAACAAAAACCTGGCAACTCTGCCACTTTTTTTTTACATTTTGCTCATCAAATAAACCTATTTTACATTCTGCACTACATATACTACACGTATCTATATCCCATTGCTGGCACAGATTAAATATGGAATCATTAACCATGTGATGTTTACATTTGTTAGATCCAATTAACATCCAGATAGGTCATTGCATTAAGCACGCAACCATGTTTGTGGTCAAATTCAGTTATTTGTAATTTCGCACATCAATAACGCAACACAGCTTTATATCCAAAATGCAATATTTATCATCTTTTGGTTTTGACCTAAAACAAAGCCACGTAGCGACATGCCTATAAAAATTTCTAGCACAAGCTCCAAATTAGTGGAAATGTAATCATTATAATTGTGAATTAACTATAGTTAATTACCCAAATAATCAGTACTCCGTTTTACATTCATCTGCTTACCTCCCAAAATACTCATCTTATGATCAGACAAGCAATCTAGGTAAATCTAGGATATCACTTACCATTTGCCACATACTTTTGTTTTCAGTCTCTCCCCGTGTTTGTTTAATTCCTGATTATAATATGCTATACTTACAGGATTTCTTTGTTTCTTTATAAAGCATTGTGATGCATCACCATTATAATAACAAATAGCCTGTCAACACATTTACTGGACCGGAGCCCTCTAGGGATAATTTCTTGAATTTTCTTCAAGACTGCAATGATTAGTGGATCTGATTATCATAATCAAATAACTAATTAACCATCATGTTTCACAAAGGACAAGAAAGAGTTTCTTCTGCTCTTTTTACAATCCGTGAGAAAAGTTTCTGCAAGCATGGAACTGTTATGGCATATATAGCAGTCAAACAGTTAATCTGATTTTCAGAGTCAAATCCTAAAAAGTACCAAGTTAGAGTTTTTCACCAGCATCTTCTGCCTCTAAGATGCGTGAGCCCATATTAATGTGGCCACACGAGATCAAGCTAGAAGTTCAGGTTCAGAATAAAGTCAGTGCAGGCAACACAGGAACAGATGACAATATAATATAATATATTTTTTTTACTAAATACGATTAAGCAATTCATCACTGCACATCCAGCAAATACTATTTAAAAGTACCTACCTGAGGCATAAATATTGGCATACCTGGGAACTCTCCAGGTTTGACCCAGAGATTGCCAGGTAAGCACTTTGATCCTTTAAATGGGGGTGTCAGCGGGAACTCCCATTGACGTCAGCGGCACCTCCCACCGACAGGACAGGACAGGAATGTCTGCTTTTTTGACCTTAGGCAGTTTTTCCAGCCTTTACACGTTAGAATTGTCACCCAGCTAAAAGGGATTAGGATAAATGGCAAGTATCTGCCCCCTCCTGATGTCATTTACTTGGTAGAGTTCTACTTAAACACGCCCCGGTGGACCCTTTTGTCTCTGTTCTGTGGTTTGTAAGGCATGCTTTATTCCGAATGTCTGCTCCTCTAGGAAGATTGGCCCCAAATGATGGTGCAAATTGTTTGCTGTTGCTTTTGGCACGCAGGATCCAGTCGGGTATGTTTGTTTGTAATGGCATGTTTGTTCCAAATGGTGTAAAATTCAATATGAACCAGTCCAGGACTTTGTTTTGTGTGAAACTGTTTGTTTCCAGCCTATTTCTCGTAGGACACACAGATACTGGGTCCATCCTCTGCATTGTAACTGTGGAAAAAACGCCATAAAAAATGCCAAGGCAAAACCCACATGGCTTTTTCATGGCGTTTTTTCTCTCCCATAGACTTCTATTGGAGAAAAACACCAAGATTTCCTTGCAAAAAACGCCACAGAGCCCAAAAAAGCAGAAAAACGCCAAAGAGGACTGAAAAAAACGCCAAACAGAAAAACGCCAAGTGGATATGGCATTGTGCGATTTCCTATTGAAGAACAGCTAACATCTGGCTGCAGCGTTTTTTCACTAAAAAAACTCCGTGTGGCTGAATTAGCGTTTTTATGGGCATTTTAGCAAAAAAAAAAAACAAGTGGAAACCTAGCCTAATACAGTTATGTTGGTTAATTGAAATCACAGCTGGATTGCAAACTCCAACTTTAGTGAATAAACCCCTGTTCTATCATATAACATTAATTAAAATTTTGGTATTTGTTGGTTACTTTGATGGCTTATTTTAACTTTAGGAAGCAAAATTAGAAAAGCATTGCTAATTTTCTAAGTCTCCTTGATTTTTTTTTTTTATCATGTGCTGCATGCATTATACAGAGCATCTTTAACAAACAAATTAAAATAATAAAATAAATTTAGTGTTACCATGGGGTTTATTAGCAAAAGGATGTATATTAAACATATTTATAATAATACTGAAAAATTTTTATTGCATTTATGAGAAAATTCACTTCTCGTTTTTAAAGATATGCAGAATACACTACAAAAGACTAGCTATTAAACTGGAATGATAACCCGGGCTTTGTCAGATGGCCCTTTTTTTAATATGCTGAGACATTAAGTGCTGACTTAATACCTCTGTATCAGGGTGGCACATTCACGCTGAAACAAATTAATTTAATTACAGAAAAAAATGTGCTAATGAAATTTCTTGAAAAAAGTCCCAAGAACATGCATTCAAAATTGAAAAAAAGACTTTTAAAAAAGTTTACAAAACATTTTAAAAAAAGAAATAAAATATTTTGCAGAGTTTACTGGTCACTTATAGAGCCACAACCATACCTGGGAACTTGTGAGCTCTGGCTACCTGGAGCCTACCCTTGTAGGATGCGGCCAGGACGGCCCACTGATGTCAGTAGGTGGTCCCGCTGACATCAGTGGGCGCACCCCCATTTAAAAAGGAAATGTGTGGGGCATGTGAGGACCCTGCTCCCGCAACCCGGAGGATTCGGGTGTTGGCCCCAAGTTCTCCAGTCCAAACCTGGAGAGTTCCCAGGTATGGCCGCAACACTTGTTTAACCAATCCAGAGTTCAATTTTACCCACAGACAACAATAGGTCACTTGGAGTCAAATATACTATGTTTAGGCCAGAACACACCAGCTGCTGACTTTCTATTATTTATAATGGATTTCTTAATTTATAGTGTAATAATTAGTATGGTAGTAATAAAAAAAAATGTTGGGTGCCTTACGCAAACTGGCATCTGAATTTATGTACTTAAAAGTCACCGACTAGGCAGTTAGTAGGACAGTAACATTTTTCAACTCCTTACTTCGATCTACATTGTTAAGGACCAACCTCAGTGAGTATCTTCTGTCAGATGGCTTTAAATAAGTCTCCCCATTTAACTGTGTGAATCGTTAGACCAGCTCAGCCATACTGAACTGAGCCATACAGAAGGTCACTTGAGATGGCCCTCATTAATGCATAATGATATCAGAGTTAAAATGTTCAATCTCCAATTTTCACCATGAACTGGGTGCTTGAAGCAGACAATGAGAGGCAGGAAGGAGATCCCATTGGAATCAAATATCATGTTTTCTGGATATGTGCATGGGAGGTCCTGTATGTTGGGAAGGTGGAGTGGGGATTATGATTCAGCTTTAATAGGTTGTTCTTGCTTATTTATGATATAGCATAAGGTCAACAGAATATTTTAGTAGCACGGATACACATTATTTCATAGCCAACAGAATTGTGTGATAATTAATTAAAGATTTATTTATTGTCTGTGTACAGTCCTTTCAACCTAGAGGTGAAAAGGGACTAACAAAATCAAACCAATCAAGTAATTGGTCGACACAAAATACCTTGGATCCAATTACTCGGAAATGATTTGACAGCAGTTTATTTGACCAGAATGAAATAATAAGAACATTTCCGAATAGTTATTTTTTACATGTTGATGTACTGTCACAAGTGTAACAAGGAGTAGTGTTTTCACACATACATCTGTGCCATACATTACACAGCATCCCAACATTTATTTATATTTTCTAATTAATACATTTAACGACTCAGGTGTATTGAAGGTATGTAGTTATCGCTACATATTCATAAGTTTAATTGCAAATTTAGTGGAAATAATTGCAATATGAGTAATTATCTCTTAATCTTCAATAGCTGGGAAGCTCCTAGGGCTCTATAAAGCATCATTAAAACTAAGAAGCAGTTACACTCACAGTCCAATCATGCAGAAACACATTCAGTGTAAAAACATGTAGCTAACACCCCGCGACACGGAATCTGTACTTTATGGGAACTATGGATTTGATCTATGTACTTGTTGGAACTTAAAGAAACATTTTTTTCCATGATCGCTCATGGCACGGTTGGCACTATTGACCTTTGTTTGACAACCATGCAATCACATATGCATACCTTCCAAGTGTCCTGCCTTCTGTGGTCATTTCCAGATTTTGAGCACTTCCCGGATCTTCTGCTGAGCCGACTGTCCCTTTTTGTGGTTAGTGGGGATCATAAGCCGATTGTAAAATTGATTAAGGTCTGTGCTGTTGAATCTCCAACATGATCTGCTAGTGTAGTACCGATACCTATATAGCCTTTTCTTTGTTTATAGTCTAGCTTAGCTTAGCTAGTTTAGCTTGAGACCTAAAATTTTGGGGGTATGTGTTTATCTTTTTTTTTTATCATACCAATAAAATTACCATGACTGCTTAAATGTTCTTGCACTTTTTTTTTACTGTTATTCACATGATTTGCAGTGGAGCTTATTGGCATCAATATCTAAAACTAGCAAATAAAACTTTTTTGCAGGTACATGGAAAGCAATTATTTTCACAGCAGGCACGTTAGAACATTAGCAAATGATTTGATGAATGTGCTGTACTACTTATATTCTTGTATTCAAGCAATCACCTTCTGTGGAACATAATTGTTAAGTTGCATTAATGGCTACCGAGTTGTACACAATCACTCGAGCTGTGTTGCTCCTGAATAAAAATTTCCATAATTGGTCTTCCTAGACAACGCTAGATATATTTTAGACCCAAGGCTTATTTTTTTTAAAAAAAACTGTTATATAGTAAAATGCCCATTTTTTTATGCAGCTTTAATTTCTAAAGAAGAATCGTTAAATAAGTAATAAAGAAGCACAAACCATAGCCAGACTATAAATTCATGGGCATAAAAAATATTGGAGCACAACAAGTGTTAAAATCAATAATTTATTTTCATACTTAGCAGCAAGATAAATTTTCTGTGTTTTACCATCATAGCCATGACAAATTGATGAAGGCAGTAAAACCATGAAATGCCATCAAGGAGCTTGCCTTCTAATATAATATTGATAATATGATGACAAAGGATGCATGAGCACCTGCAAAGCCCCTGTTTATACTTTACAGGTGCAAACCAATGTCTTTTTTTCATATAGCAAAAAACATAAATATTAGGGCTAGACTTGTGTATTCGTATTCGGGCGAACATGGAAACGAACATGAAGGGTGTGTTTTCGTTGTTCAGCCCGAATACCTAACATACGAACACGGCGGCAGCAAAACGTATACGAAGACAAAGACACACAACATTCTTCGTGTTCGTCTTTGTTTACTAATCTCCCTGGTCCCTTCCCCATCTAGCCTACCTTATCTACGCAGCATTGCAGGGGTTATTAGGAGCGGAAATCTGTAGGTTCGCCATCAGGAGTGAAAAGGCCGTGCAAACGACTCTATTGGTCAACCAGTTGGTTGATGCCAAAGGAGGCCCTTGCAGGCGACCAATAGTCCTCCCACCACAAGTGGAACCTGATTGGCTTGCTTGGTCGGGGATTGGTTGCCTCTAATAATCAATTGGTTGATAAGTCATTGCAATAGAATGAATGTGACGGACTATTAAAGGGTTATTAGCTTTTTTTATGTTACAGGTTTTTTATATGTTAAACTATGGTAAAATCATGTGTACCATTTAAAGGCAGTTCAGTTGGCTAATGCATTATTCTTTTCATTTACTAAGCTAAAAGCAGATGTGTTTAGAATCAAATTTGCTATTTTTGCAAACACAGCAAATTAAGATTTAATTCACTACAAGTCACACAAATTCTTTCAGAGACCCAAAGGGTAGGGTATCTTGTAAAGGTGCTTGTAAAGTTATATATTTGTAAAGCGAGAGAGTGGGATAATCAACTGTCTATTTTGTGTTTTTTGTTTGTTTTTTTTGCATTTTCCATAAGGCTTGAGGCCTAATAGTGCCACATAAGGCATTTACTATATAACTTTCCACAAGATATACAAGCTGCCGCAACCAAATCACAGTGTATTTATCCAATGTACTGAAAGAAAAAAATCCTAGAAATACATTTAGAATGTATGGCAATGAAATGCACAGGTGGGTAGAATGCAGCATGAATGTAAACCCTATTTATAAATCAGGTGTTCTCTAGAGTTCGGGCATTATGAATGTCTTCACAAGAGAACAGGTGAATCTGTCAAAGTGACTGAAACATTGTTAAATCCACACATGCCTATGTGACAGTATCATTAAAACACTCCTGCTGGGAATTAGGGTAGGGGCAAAGGGAATAACTGCAGGAATCAAGAATAAATACAACTGATTTAAAGGCTCAGTATGAGAAGACATACATTTCTCTACTCCCTTTTTTTTAAAAAAAAAAAAAACATCTACAGACAAGGAATACAACATATATATAGAGAACTATAAAATTGTTAAGATTTTCTCATGTTACAGACAGGTTTGTTTGTTAAAGCAGGATTATCTGTAGGACTATTTTCACTCCCTAGATTCACTATGCATTATAAGCATACCCGGGAATTCTCCCAGTTTTGCCTGGAGGCTCTGGGTGAAGCACCGCTTCTCTTGGTCACTAAGAGAAACTCTGATGTCAGCGGGGCCTCTCATCGAAAATCAGCGGGATCGGCCACAGACATCAGCGAGAGCACCCACCAACTTCAGAGGGACATTTTACTCACATCTATGCCTACATAGGGCATAGTTCAATCAGCGAGGTGACTCAAAAATTAAACATGCTGTAACACCTTCTTCCTTGGGCCTGACATCCCTGATATGTACGTCCTGGCCTCTTGCCCACAGGAGATCCTGGCCTTTGCATAGTTGACTGATAGATCAGTCCCACCCAGACATGACAAATTCTTGCTGGAGATGCCGTGATTTGGCATGTTCCCCCAATTTTTGTGGCAGTGCCCTAACATTAAGGCATTTTAGACACAAAGCCTGATAGGCCCACGCCCTTCACCCTAGATTTCCATCTTATCGCCTTCAATACCATCCCAATCTCTCTACAAAGGATCGGTGGTCCACCACCTTCTATCAGCAGCCAAGGCCCTGATCCCTTTGCATCGGGATGACCTGTCCCCTCCCTTCTTTAGGGAATGGATTCTCGGGGGAAAGCAAAATGCTGGAGGAGCCAGCTCTTACTGCAGGAAAAGGATCATGGATCATCTTGTCAAAGATGTTTCTGTTTATCTCTTCTCTGTACCTCCATAAATATACCTAATTTAGACCAACCTGTTAAAGACAAGGTGTTAAGTGAATTCTGTCTGGCTGTGAGACAAGAGGGCTAGGACACATGTATCCCACAGAACGCAAGAATCAGACAATATAATATATAGCTTCATGAAAAAGGATTGTAACCTGTATATAGTAGGTTAGTAAGAAGTTTTTAACCCCTTCGAGACAAAGGCTGATTTTACTTTTTGTACCCTTTGTGACAATGGCCTTTTTAACATTTCTGCGCTGCTTGTGTTTAGCTGTAATTTTCTTCTTTCCCGTTTACTGAACCCACACACATTAGATATTGTTTTTTTCAGGACAAGAAGGGCTTTCTTTAGATGACATTGTTTTGATTGTATCATATTATTTACTATTAAAAAAATTATAAAATATGGTGAAAAATTTAGAAAAAAATGACTGTTTCTAACTTTTAGTTGAAAAATCTTTTACTCATCTATAAAAGGTAATGAAAAAACCTGCTAAATAGATTCTACTATTCGTCCTGAGTTTAGAAATACCCAATGTTTTTATGTTTTTTTGCTTTTTTCTACCCATTATGGGGCAATAAGTACAGGTAGCGTTTTGCTATTTCAAAGCCATTTTTTCCAAATCTGGTAATTCTTCCCCCCTTGTGCCATTTCGGGTATCTTTGAAGCCGGCCAATGCAATTTACCCCATCAAGTCATATATTTTTGAAAACTAGACAGCCCAGGGTATTCCAAATGCTAGTATTTTAACTCTTTCCATGCACCATATCTACCACCAGTCTTTGTCAAACTTTATGGTAGTCATTTTTTTGCATTTGTTTTGTCATACACATTTTACTTCAGCTATGAATTAAAATGTTCTCGTTTATGTCACTATCACAAAACACCCCAATATGTGTTCAGCAACATCTCCTGAGTACAGCGATACCTCACATGAATGATTTTGCCTGGCTGTTTGGGGGCAAAAGGGCCACATTTGGGGCATGCGCATTTTTCAATGTGGAACTTTGGCATTTGGGGGTCCACTGCCCATGCCCTATTTGGTACATCTTTGAGCCGGGCCATTTCAGTGTGCCCAATAAACCCATATATTTTTGAAAACTAGACACCCCAGGGTATTTCAAATGCTAGTATTTTAACTCTTTCCATGCACCATATCTACCACCAGTCTTTGTCAAACTTTGTGGTAGTCATTTGTTTGCATTTGGTTTTCCACACACATTTTAATTCAGGTATGAATTAAAATGTTCTCGTATATGTCACTATCACAAAACACCCCAATATGTGTTCAGCAACATCTCCTGAGTACAGCGATACCTCACATGAATGATTTTGCCTGGCTGTTTTGGGGCAAAAGGGCCACATTTGGGGCATGCGCTTTTTTCAATGTTGAACTTTGGCATTTGGGATCCACTGCCCATGCCCTATTTGGTACATCTTTGAGCCAGGCCATTTCAGTGTGCCCAACAAAACCATATATTTTTCAAAACTAGACACCACAGGGTATTTTAAATGCTGGTATTTTAACTATTTGCATGCACACATTTTACCACCAGCATTTTTTCAAAGTTTGCAGTAATATTTTTGTGTGTGTATTTTTCCCACACACACCTACTTTATGTATGAATTTACAGCTCCTGGTATATGCCGCTGTCACACGACACCCCATAATGTGTTCAGCAACATCTCCTGAGTGCAGTGATACCCCACATGCATGGGTGTGTCATTTTTTGGGGGAACTAAAAGGCCACATTTGGTACGTGTGCATTTTTCTAATTGGAAATTAGATGTGTGGCCATCCTTCCCCCCGTGTTAATTGGGACGTTGTTGAACCTGGCCCATTCAATTTACCCCATCAAATCATACATTTTTTAAAAGTAGACACCCCACGGGCATTTAATATGCCAGTATTTTAACTCTTTCCATGCAAGAATTGTTTTAAGCTAATATGCTAATTTTAGGACTTGCTCACAAAAATATATTTTTTATATATATATTTTTTTTTTTATTATTATTTTTTTTAAAAAAAAATTTAACATTTTTTTTCAACTTGGAGGTTCCCCTGATAGTGACATCAGTGGGAAATGATTTTTACATTTTACTGTTTTTTTACTATTTTTTTCTAATTATTATTAATTTTATTTTATTTTTTAATTTATTTTTACTAATCACACTGTGATTAGAAAGCTGGGCTCCATTGACTTGCATGGTGAATGCAGTACCTGTATTCAACCTGCAAGTGGAGCCAAAGTTCTCTAGATGGTCTGGACCATCTAGCGAACTTTTAAAATTTGTGGTTCCTGTTACAGGACGGCGGCCATCTTCCTTGATGGCGAAGATTGCCGGCAGCTGCGGCTGTGACCGCTCTCCGGAGCGGTCACAGCCCATCAAAAGGTTAGTGTTTGGTGTCGCTGGATGCCTCCTGATCGAGGCATTCCAGCGACACCATTTAAGTTTAGGAGGCGATTGTCGATCGCCTCCTAAACGCTTTTAAAACGGGCGTCCGCCGCCATACAAAGTATGGCGGATGTTGACGCCCCGTGGAGGGGCCAGAGATGGCCCCTTCGTGCCGATCGCGGCGTTGCTGAATGCCTCGAGGTCGAGGCATTCAGCAACGCTTTTTGGGTGCAGAAAGCGATAGTAGATCGCTTTCTGCACCCGTTTAAAGACGTGCCGGTCCTGGCACGTCAATTGTCGTAAAGCACATGCTTTTCCGTGCCGTGCCAGGACCGGCAATTGTCATTAAGGGGTTAAACAGTAAGAACATAAACATTACAATAACATCAGAGGTATACTGCAAAGCAACCACATATAGCTGGATAAACCCCCATCTATATCCCCTCCACAAATACCAAAAGATATCAACATGAATGAATGAGAGCGTGCGAGAGTGTGAGTGAAAGAGCCCGTTGATTTTTGTTTGGTTTAGTCCTCTTCATAGGGGATCTGACCTTGCATTTGTTGCTTTGTACAAATTGCAGAATCTGCCAAAATTAGTACTAATGTATAAAGACTTTCTTTTATAGCAACAAAGATAAAGCTGCTGTCTCTTTAAGGCATAAAGGTCCATTTTAAACTCCTTTTAACCTGAAAAGTAATTGTGTATTTATTGTAAACTAACCAAAGATTTAAACAAATAATGCTAGAGAATAAAGTGCAGACTGAAAACACTGTATATAATGTTTAACAGCAGGCAAACCAAGTACCTTGTGATTTTAATGGGAGCATAAAGTCCAAAATATCTCAGCATCAAGCCATGGAAAATCAAAGCTCTAAGTTTTGATCTGCAAACATAACAGCCTGTAATGCAGATTCATTCACCTACTGCACAATGTTATCCTTTGTAATTTAAAACCTCTCATTTGTTTTTTACTGCTTTGAAATGGATTGTGTGCTGCGTTAATAGCACAAGGGATAGGCTGAGAAATAGGCTAGGAATATCCTATCATTGAAAATGTTCTCTGATGTGGATTTTATTTCAGTTTATACCCTATCACAGCTAGGTAAACACACTTCTCAAAGAAAAAACACAAAATACTTTAGACTGCGCCTGACCATGTGCATAAAAATGACCCAAAATCCGTCATCTTCTAACAAAACGACTTTACATTTCCCGTGCTCCGCGGATAATGCACTGGAATTGTATCCAGCGACGACGTATTAAGATTGAAGAGTGGGCGGTAATTGAAAGTGAGCGATTTTAGTGTTTTAACTTAAGAAAACAGATTGGATCTTCTAAGACCAAGGTTTATTTCCTCTTATTGGAAACCCTGTTAGTTATTTTTGTTTCCCTTGGCATACTTAATGCATTCTTCAGTTCTAGCAGGGTCTATTTCAACTCATCTATTACAAGACAGTTAAAAGGACCCTGCTGTGTAACGTTCGCATTGAGTGCCGTTGTTCAAATTTTAATTGGATTACCTAGCATTGCTTTTAATGATGGCAATATTTTTTATATGATCTTCGTAAAAAAAAAAAAAAAAAAAAAATGTTGTGCATTGTATATGGATTAGGCCATTTGTCTATCATCAAAATGCTACTTGTTTTTTTTCCCCTGTTTTTTTTTTTTTTACATTTCACTTCAACATCAATTAATTTCTAAATCAGCAGCTTCTCCGTTGCCTTAGCAAATCTGATACTAGATAAAAGTACAGTGACCAGGTCACGGTAATGCTTCACTGAATATTTAACAGCGCAGGCGATATAAAAGCAGCATAGGTTAATCTGATAGAACAACGTGTTGATGCCAATTCTAGGTCATTAAAACAGTTTAAGCAAATGTGACACAGGTCAGCCACAGATCTCTTTTAACATCTGTTTAAACTCGAAGGGCTTTGTTTGGAAATTTCCGAGGTTTTTGTTACAATGCCCCGTCAATTAATGAAAGCAAAGAGCCTGGGATCTCTGCAACATAATCGGCTAAACATTACACGTGCGTGTCTTTTTTTTAAAACATGTATTTTGCACACTGTGGAAGGTTCGGCAGGGTAATTATGTCGTTGTCAGCGTTTGTCGCTGCACTAGGCGTGACCTGGGGCAGCATCCCATCCATGGCCGCCATCTTTGTTACAGGAACTGCAGCCCCCTGGACCTACTGCCCTAGGCCTACTCAGTCTAGGCCAGGATATTTCACTGGACAGGTTACAAACTTTCCTCACACAAATTATATTCCAAAAATTGTATAAAATTATATTATATTATAACATTTTTGGTGCTATAATCAGCTAATTGTATTTTCCCCCAGCATTTAATTAAACATCACAGTTTAAAACGCCGACACACAAAAAGTTACTCCATTTTATACTTTTTTTTTTTTTGGTGAATTAGAGGTTCTTGCTGTGACAATTATACACTTTAATGGATTGAGAAATGAGTTTGATGTGAAATATACTGAGCTTTGTTCTATTATTAGGAGTTTTTAAAATAAAATAAAAAAAATTCTTAAGAAAATATACTACATTGAGGCATGTTTATCTTTTTGGTAAAGAACAAACTTAGGCAAATTTGTATGCATTATTTCAGCTACAGTTTGATACGTGGCATGTTTCCCAACTAACTGGTAGCCAAGGGGCAATCTACTTGTTAGCATATGGTTTGCATACATTTTTTTTAATGGTATCGTTTCAAGTGTATATACATTTTACATTCTATTTTTTTCTATATATATATATATAAAATCTATCGTGAGGCAAGAAATCATCTACAGGTAAATCGATGAACCATTTCAGGTGTCTCAGTGAGTCACATTATTTTTATCTAGTCCCCCATGATTTTAGCAAGCTCTTGCCATGGGGAAACAAAAGTGGTTATAGCTTTACCTAATTGCAAGCTGCAATATCAACTCACAATAATACCACAGATTTCTATTGACCACCAGAGGAAGGCTGGTCCCAATGGTCATAATGTTTTTTTTCCAGGACTACAAATCATGTAAGAAATTGTCACAATAGAATATCTAAGATTGCTATGATACAATGCAGCTGACTGCAGCTGCTTCCCCTTGAAGTCATACTAAATAGGTAAGTTTAGCAGGCCCAAAAGACATCGCTGGTAAATGCTTGCATGACACTTAGTGTGTCAGATGTTAGCATGATCCATCACGTCTACTAGAAAATCATTTCCAAAGTGGAGAACATGAACACGTTATGACATTTACTGCAATATCGGAATACATTATATGATCCACCACACAGAAAATACACTCTTGAAAGAAAGCACATTGTGGGAGTTCATTTACCAGCAAAATCTACTAAATGGTTTTTACTGAACAGCAACATAGAGATCATGTGCACCTAAAAGCTTGGTAAATATATTACCTGATCTAATAAAAGTAGAGTTGTCAGGTGCGTTAGACGTAACTTTCCTGACAAAATTAAGCACAGCTTGAGACCCTACTAGAACTTTCCTCGACATTTGAGTTGCTGTTGGTTTGATGCAATTGTTGTTACTCTTGACTTCCAGCTTGTATGCAATTGTGTTAAAAGAAGAGAGATGTTAAGGACACATGGTCATAATCTAAATCTATACTTCGATGGCTTAGATGTAATGTAGGGATGTTGTACTTTACCGAGAGGGTGCTAGCCTCCAGGCTGAAGTATTATATAAGGTAATGGAATTTAAACATTAATGGGCAGACAAAATCTATGTTTCTATGTTAAGAACTTTGCTATGCTGCAGTCATCTGGACGCAAGATGAGTTTGGCTGCCAACTCCGCTGCTCTCAACCTTTAGTGATTTAACCCACATATATTCACTCAAGTAAAGGGCTTTTATAGCCATACTCTAAGTACTCTTTAGGTTACAGAGTTAAAGTCACCTCTTGCTATTTGCAAGCAAACATACAGCCTGTTTATTCTTTTTTTCTTGGCAACAAAATGATGAAATTATGATATATGAAAAAGCCCAGTTTGCAGGAGCCCCATATTTTATTTTACATTTTTTAATTACCTGGTGAACTTGCTGGAAAGAAAAGCAGAGGACAATGTACATAAATGTGAACACTACAGTACATATGTTTCTTCACCGGTAAACTAAAACTAAGAATGAACACACCTTGAAAACAGTTCCCAAACAACTTTTGAGACCCCAACTGCAAACATCCAGTGAGCTCGTTTGTGGAATACAATTGATTTTTTTTGATCACTAATATTTTGTCTAAACAATATTTGTATTCAACCTACCCAATTTTTTTTAAATCTTTTTTTTTACATCACATATTTCTTAAAACGAAGCCAATGCCAAGAAGTAAAAGTATGTACAGGGCTGGTGCTCCTATAGCAAAAACAGGTAAACATGTCCTACGGCTCAATGCTTTTCAATAGAGAATTTGGTGGGAATAACCACACAATTCACACAATCTTTGGATATGCCTTATCACCATTATTCACGAAGTCCTGATGGACTGCTACTTTCAGCGTGCTACATTAAAGGGTTAAGCAGCAAATGTCTTTCTAGTATAACCACTGGCATCAAAGCAATAAGGTTCATCACACAAGGTACCTAATAGGAAAATTTTTTAAGATGTTTTACTTCATGGTACCCCTGAATGTTTTAATTTGCCATGTCCCTCCAACCCCAAGACATTTACAGTATGTCTATATCTATATATATATTATTGGCTGATCACATATTGCTTAAGCATAGGCTTGGATAACAAAAAATGCTGTTTGTGATTATTCACTCGATTTTGTACTTTGAAGAACACCTAATTAACTCATAACATGCATAGATTAAATCTATTTTGACGAGCTAGAAGAGGTTGCAGTAGAAAGGACTTTTTCCTCACCTTCCATTAAAGGTTCTCATCCACACAACGTAAGTAGCTGAAGAGTACAAACAAGAAAATTCCTCTTCTAACTGAACAATTCAGATTAATAAGTATAGTATTTAGACACTACTTCAAATGCCTGAGCGATACCAGCCTCTGTTTAAATAATGATTAAATCATTTAGGAGAGAAAATTGCAATTTGAAATAAATGAAATATATTTTTAATACATCACTTCAGCGTTATTCGGTTCAATTATTCCACTTTATGCTTAGCGTTAGGGTGTTCTTTTGTGAAAGATTAAAATGAATTTTATTATTAAGCAGTTCACTGAAAATCCCAGTTAAGCAAAAAGCTCATTTGTTTTGTTTTTGATTACTTAAAATATTTTGATTATTAAACACAAAGCATGCCAAAAAAAACAAGTTATTAACAAGGTCAATGTTTGATTAATGCCCCAGTTTTTTTTCAGTTTACATTGTAATAGTTTATTTATATTGGTGTTATTATTTGAAGATCATTAGGCAGAAAACCCAAGCGCTACGTATACTGTATTAAACATATATATATTTTTTTTATTGAAGTGTTGTTTTTGATGTTCTTTTCTCCATACTAGTTACTTAAAATATCTATGCATGGACTCCCAAAATTGCGTCTGAGCCAAAACTATAAAATGATTATACATTCTATTATTAGAACTGATTTTGTGACATTTTTGTGAACGCAATTGTCACGCCATAAAGTAAACCTGAGAATGAATAGGCAACCTATCACAGTATTAAAAATGGTGCATCCAGTGTTTGAAGAGGTTTCAGCTTTTTGTGCCCGGCAAAATGAACCGCCACATACAAGGTGAGGGTATTGTATACTAATACAGTTAATACAGATTAATATAAACAATGGAATTTAACCCCATAAGGACAATGGGCGCTCCCTAAACCGATTGAAAACAATGCATTTTGAGCCCGTACATGTATGGGCTTTGTCATTAAGGGGTTAACATGGGACAGGCATATGGCTATCCTGAATCCAAGACAAGACCAACAACTGGTTAAAGTCTTTACAGCAAGAACAATTTGTTTTTTAGCAAATTCTCTATGTAAAGGGTAGTTATATGTAATACCAGAAATACAGTGTACTCATTGCAATGTGGAACCCAGCATGCATTTCAATCTTAAAATAATTCCTGTCCCGTTCTATCTGACAATGCGGTCAGTCGCATTTTAAAAACCTGAAGAAGGGTTCCTTTATGTTTTTGACACCACTCTGGAACATTCCACATACATGCGCTGTTAACTTTGTGAATATTTGTTTGGGCTATTCTTGTGTTTGATATACACTATGCTAAGCTTATCTGCGTTGGTTTTATTATAGAATAGAGTCACTATTCTCTCATATTTATGCTAAAAAATGTATACTTCACATGACCTTCTATTACTATTTAAAAATCTAGGGATTTCAAGAAGCAGCATTTCCATTTGTTTTAAATAATTCTACATTAGACCACGATGACAATATATATTCCACTCTACACATAGATCACTATAGTAATTAAAGTGGTTTGTGTTGGGGTGTAAACAAAGAAATGGAAAATATAAAGACTGTAGTTGTCAGATTTGCCGTATAATTTAACTTGGACCACAGGGAACACGTACTCTGTAACATTGCAGTGCTTACTGTGTTGCAATAACACGCAGCGAAAGAGTAATGTTGCTTATTCTCGCAAGGCTCTACAACTATATATTATTTCAAAGTACAAAAACAGGCAAAATTGAACATTTTTCAAAATCCCATTTAAAAAAAACAAAAACATTGTTTGTTGTAATGTGTATGTAATGGGCTGTAATTTATAGGCATTACAGTTTGATATATTAGGTGTATGAAAAGAAAAGTATTTACATGTTAAGCAGAAGGGAAATAATAACATAAAAAATATAATTATTATATTTGAAGTAAATTTAGTGTATTATATTTTTCATAACAATGCACTATTGTATGTCAGACTATCCACATTAAATCAAACAACAATATGTGTAAACTTAGATTGATTATAATTATTTTTTTTTGGTAACCAATATCTTATATGTGTATGATGCAGCAAAATACGAGGTCAAGTTGGTACTTTTTACCTATACATGCGCTAGCAATTTCAGTAGTTCATTTTATAGATAAAAAAAGCTGGACCTTTCCTCTATACACTCAAGGATAATTAAAACACTAAACGGGTTTTCTAGATTGATACAAGATTTCTGCACAGACATTTTTGATGCTTACATCTATGGCATTTTGTCTTTCACTAAATAATGTGTTTTTTACAATTTCAATTTCACTTAGCAAAAGACAGAGATATATGCAGCATTATAATTGTACCCAGTGTATTGTTGCAGATTCAAATATATAAAATCTCCTACTAATGATAATTAACTTTTTTTTTTACCTTTACGTTAGTATAAAACATTAAATGTCCATTTTTTATATATATATGCAGCCTGCCATGTGATGTATACAAGGTGCTTCTATTACTGCAATGAATTTAAAGTCAAACTATTCAGTAAAGTAATTAGATCAAAATAATTTGTGACTAATTTATTCACATCATGCTTTCTTTGTTCAAAGAAAAAGCACATCAACTTCTTTTATTTTTCTCACTTGATACTGACATATGTTGTATTAAGTTTGGCTGGTGTTAACTTGGTTTGGAACAAATTCAAACTAATGTGATTAAGAATGCAATTACTGTTACAAAGTGTATACCAGATGTCAAACTTAGTTTCTTTTCTTTAAAAAAAATAAAATCAAAATATAAAAAAAAAAGAAAAATAGTTAATTGGATGTAGGAGTTTAAATAAGAAATGTGTTTCATTGACATCTCTCACAAGCAGTCAAGCAAAGATAACAATAGTATGATTTTAAGATAAACAATTACAGTCTAGGTTCTTCTAGTAAAAAAAACCCAAAGCAACAGTTGGAAACAAGATGTCTGTTCAAGGGTTTTCCAGGAAATGCTTAATGGACCAGACCCATCAATAATACTAAAGGTAATTTAAAAAATGTAGCATCTAGAAATAGTATACAAAATAGTATGTTCAATGCTTAAATCCTTAACATAATAAATAACTTAATTTCATTAATGTTACAAAAACAGGCAAAAAACATATTTGCAACATGAAAAAACATCTCTAAGAGAAAAACCATGAGACTTTGTAAAATTGTGTATATATATATATATATATATATATATATATATATATATATATATATATATATATATATATATATATATATGATGTATTGTCCTCTGCACTCCACAGATCAAAAAGGCCAATTTGTCCCCAAGTGCTAATGGCTAGTATGAAAAAAGAAGTTCAGTGTGGTTTATTCACAAATAATACAATAATACATTAAATCAGAATTCCATTTAACAGACTCAGGCTCAGAGTGAAATCCCAGATGCCCTTAGGTGGAACATGAAGAAAAATAAGCGAGACATGCTTTAAAGGCATAAAATGTGATCAAAATGAGCAACACAACGGCAGGATGGGGCAGAGCATAGTTAGAATGAACGTGACAGCCACCAAGCCCCTTTTGTTTTGTTTCCCACATGACCACCCCTAAACAAAGTGGCAGTCGAGAGTAATGCTTTATGAATAATGTAGGTCTTAGCACAGTGCAAAAGTGAGAATGGTTATCATTCATATGGCTGGAATTCAAACAAATTTAATAAAGATGAAGGTCTAAAGATGAAACTAACTACTAACTTTAGTTATCCATTGTAATGGGAAAGTCATTTAGTACATTAAGGGGTTATTTTAATGGTAATGTTGAGCAAAGAGCTATTTTATGTAACTGTATAACAGAGCTAAGAGAGAGACAAGAGAGCTAAACAAGAAACAAAATAGATGATTAATCCCAGTTTATGATTGGCTACTTAGCCTTTTAGATAATGGTTAGATTTGAAATCATGTTCACTGACCAGAATATGCATAAATTACAATTAATAATTTTGGTAAAGTAATATAGAGTTATAAAACTAAAATCACCAGATGTACTTCGATTTGAGTTAAAACATTGGAGGAAGTTGGCCATAATGGGGATAGCCATTGTGTTGCATTGAATTTTACTTGCAGAGCACCAGAAGATTCTCTAGCACAATTACAATAGAGGTAGGAGACAAAATTACCAATAACATTAAAACAGACAACATACAAAAGTAACAATAAAATGAACGCATGTTATGACATACTGGCAGAGAAGGAAAAAACAGCCCTTCTCAGATGGTTGAAAAGAATGGGTCAGAAGGTGGTGGATGGGTTAGAAGCTGGATTCAGGACTTTGCAAAATACGTTATACGGAATACTGATTATGTGAGATGCAGAGGAATTTCTGTTTTTCATCTATAAAGATTGTATACCCCATAAAATATTGTTAAAAGATTGAAAACAAAGTAGTTCCATTATTTAAATGGCAATATACAATATCGGTAGCCTGACAAACCCTTTAATGTTTCAAAAACATACTTGAAAGGATGATGCATGATGTTATGCTGGAATACATTACTGAAACTATTTTTAAGCACAAATCGAAATGGTGTTTATGAAGTATTTGTCTTGTCAAATAAACCTTCTCATATGAAAATGTGAGTCAAAAGTTGGTCCGAGGTAACGCTTTAATCTATTTAGATTTCTTCACAGAAAATGATATAGCTCCACAGAGTAGGCTGACCTACAACATAAAGCGAATATTTATTTGTACTTAAACAGAAAGCTGGTTTGAACTAGAGAAAGTTACAGTTCTATTGACCTTGTATGTCTATGTCTAGTAAGAAGAAAAGTGACTGACATTGTGAAAGAGAATTAAAATGTATCACAAAAGAAACACATCCTTATTTACTATTTAGAAGAGCATGGTGGCATGGACCAGCTGCCATTTGTTTAGACTATTTGCTTGTTGTGGACCTTTGACTTGACTAATAGTGAAGGTTCTGTAAATTCTTCCTCTTCACTTGTTTGTTATATTGTGTAGATAGAGATGAGTGTGAGGTGAGGTCTTCCAGTCTCACATTTCTTAACACTATATACTATTCATATATAATAAAATACAGTTGTACTTCACAAAATATTAATACTGTTTTTGCTAACCTGACGTAGACACCACTTTTACCACGTTTTACTACTCCTGATCCTATGAAAACTAAACAAAATAAGTAGATACTATTATTTTATTCACTTTTTTCCCCCCATGGCATCCTATGGGATAATTATGAGACATGACTAATAGTAAAGGCATCAGAGAAAGAATCCAGTTGTCACGGCTCAGAGGTGGTGGGTTCATTTTACCTGTCAAGACTTAGAGTCAAACATGCTGTGATTTTCTCTCACCGGGTAACTAAAACTAATCAAAGCTTGTCTCTGGGCTGTTACAATGCTTGAGGGGAAAAAAAAGAGGATGGCGTATAGTTCGATACTTATTCTGTCAAATGGTCATTTCTAAGTATTGTGTTGCACAGAGTAATGTGGTTTTATAAAAAAAAGTAGTCTTAGCTTGCAAAAAAAAGATTATCACACTTAATGGCAATGCTTCTTCTGTGCTTTGTCATGAATTTATTATTATTATTATATAATTATTATTTATTACGAATTACGTATATGCAAGGATTTTTTTATAGGTTCATACATACTGAATCAGTAAAACAAATGTGTGTTCTTGGTACAATGCCTTAAGCCTTAAAAAAGATTTATAGTGTACTATATGATGGGAACTTAAGTTGACTATAAAACGTATATGATGGTGTGTACATTGTACCGGGTTTCTCTTGATTTATAGGGTGCTACACATTTGTTTTCAGTTCTTTTACAGCAATATATAGATCGGTTTCTCTGCCCTTAGTTCACAGGGTAATCAATGTTGAGGAGACCCTTTAAGGGAGATTTACTTTCGTAAGTTTATTCAAACACTAGGGAGCTACTGTTAGTATAAATAAATAAACACGCTAATAAATAAGTATCTTACTCTGCAAAAACATTGACTGTCATAGTTTTTCTTGTGTGTTATTGTAATGCATTCTTAATATGTGTGTGTGTGTGCATATGTCTCTACAGCAAAGGCATCCTTTGGTCAGTCAGACAGGAAGCTTTCTTCTTTTTTGCAATGAAGTCCTGTCAGCCCTTATTATGTCACCTTAAAGTGAGCATTAAGGATACTGAGAAAATAAAAAAAAAAGATACGCTCATCATATGGCGAGCTGTAAGATTCTTTTTGTTGAAGGTTGGGGAAGAACTACAGGAGAAGTTTGACATCAATGCTGTCTGATTTGATATTTTGTGTCATTAGCTACATTTTAATTGTGTTTTTTTTTAATTTAAATTGTGTTTTTTTTTAATTGTTTCATCATTATTAAGTATTCTAAAGAAGTGTGGTACCTCTTGGCAACTTCAGCATATTGATATACACTATATTGGCAACAGTATTGGGACACCTGAACATTACACCAACAGGTACTTTTATGACATTGAATTCTAAATACGTAGACAATATGTAGTTGTTTCTCCCTTTGCAACTATATCAACTTTTACTCTTCACAAGATTTCTGTGGGAATTTTTGCCCATTCATCCGGTAGAGCATTTGTGAGGTCAGGCACTGATGTTGGAAGCATAGTATTGTCCAAATTGTCTTGGTATCACAAATTGTCCACTGGATGAATGGGCAAAAATTCCCATAGAAACACTCCAAAATCTCGTGGAACCTTCCGAGAACAGTGGAAGCTGTTACAGTTGCAAAGAGGGATGAACTACATATTAATTTCTATGTATTTAGAATGCAATGTCATCAAAGTCCCTGTTGGTGTAATGGCCAGGTGTCCCAATACTTTTGTCCATATAGTGTACCTAAACCAGAGTACTTCCTAGGCAGGTAACAGGGAACTTCTGAACATAGAAGTGGGGCGAGCCTCATTCAACATTAACTATGAACATGGCTGCATAAGTCCAGTCCTTGATGAACGTAAACAGGCCACCATTTTTGGATATCCTATGATTACCACGGTTAAAAATTAATTTAACTACCTATTTTCAGGATACAGAGAATTCCTGGCCAGTTTGCAGACCTCAAGGACTGGAGTTGTGCAGCATTTTTATAAATATAAGGATGCTCGCCCAACAAGAGCAGATGGGGGACCATGTCCCTAAATGTGAAACCAAGTTTCTTTTAGGCAGGAATTTGAAAGGCATTACTAATTATTATATTAAAATATAATTCATATAAAGTAAAGTTAAAGCAGAAATACACCATATTAAGCTCCAGTAATATGTGATTATCTAGATTTTTTACTTTGCGGTTTTGTAGTTTTTTAAATCATTCTTATGGCAATCATCAAATTTACTAATAAATTAATGGACAAAGGCTCTAGATTCGCACATGTGCCCTTTAAATATGAATATTCAGCTGTTGCTGCAAAACTGTCAAATTTCTTCACCTATTGATCTAATGTCAGATCAATGTGAATGATATTTTACCCAGGGGGATAAAGGCCCATCTATTTATAATAATGGTTTAATTACTTTAGCAGTTGACGACAGGTAGGTGTTGGAAGACTTCACTGTTTTGTGACCCTATGTCATTAATCACTGCTGAATCTGCTTGCAACATTTGATAAAATTTTATGGAAGGTGAAACTGATTTGATTTTGTTGTTTCAGCTAAATCCTTTATCAACATGTAGCATTAAAATCTGTTCAGCTCCTAGTTTAGCTAACAGCCACATAATGTGATGCCTGCTTGCTCTGCACTGTTTATTGTAATGAAATTACATGTCATTCAAATGCTAGTCTTCTGAATCCATTCTGCTGGGTAACTATTGCATGTTGAAATATTACAGCATACCAAACACTTATACACAAAATAAATTAAATAACAGCCAAAATGTGTTTGAACTAGCTCCCAAATATGATAAACCAAACCAGCATTTATGCTGTTCATAAATCTGTTGTTTTCAGTGCATATATATCTCATACTGGGATTTGTCTATGGTATGAGGTCCATCATGAAAATATTAAACAGGAATTGTCACATATGAGCTAAAACTATAATTCACCCGAGGAACCATCAATCACTTTATATTTATATCAGACACTGAGGTGTATTCAAAAGGAAGTTCAGTGGTCATTTGGGTTTAGGGTTAACTTGACTGGACACTGGAAGAAAGGCAGAGGTTACCAGACACTGGTGATGGAGGAAGGAAGAGGGGTATGGCCACTGGTGATGGAGGAAGGAAGAGGGGTATGGCCACTGGTGATGGAGAAAGGTAGAGGGGTATGGCCACTGGTGATGGAGGAAGGAAGAGGGGTATGGCCTCTGGTGATGGAGAAAGGTAGAGGGGTATGGACACTGGTGATGGAGGAAGGTAGAGGAGAATGGACACTACGAGGAGAGACAGGGACACTGAGGGGACAAGAACACGGAAATAGGAGACTGGGAAAGAGTAGTGATCAAGGAACATGGGGACAGGTTGCAATGCTGGTGAGGCGGCCCAGGCACATACATCTGTACTAGGCCCCAACATTCTTGATGAAAGCCCTGGTCATACAGTTCCTTAAAGCTATTATCACATAATTCTTAGGACAGTGCTATAGTTTATAGCATGCAATGTTGGCTGCAAAATGACAGCTCTTCCATACAGCAAAACAGACAGATCACAAAACAGATCATATTAGGTACATGTATTATTTGAGTTTAGATTGGGAATAGTATGGATTCAGAAGTTTAAACTTCAGAAAAAACATATTGCCTGCAGTTGCATTTAGCACCCATATTTAACATGGTTTTGTATTTGTGTGAATTTCTTGTGTATTAATTTACTGGCTGGTTTATTGTTCCCTTCACCTTTTGTGTTCATTATACATGAAAAGGAGACCATCTTGCTCTTCACAACATGCAGTCAAATACAATTCAGTTTTCCAATAACATTTTCTTCTCAAAGTCATCTAATTCTTTTTAGCAAGCAATACATTTCACCTTGGTGAGCTTGATAAAATAGAGATTAGATGTTCTATACTCCCCCACAGGATCTACCCTTTGTTACTAGAGACATGGCCAATTATGTACCTTAAATACCTACGGATAATAGTTTCATATGGAATATTTCTGTGAATAATAAAAAGCACATTTATATGTCATAAGAACTGTTCTGCTCAGAAAAGGCAAACACATTGAGAATGTTTGTATGTAATGAAAACTAATTAATTTTATTTTATTTCTCTCTATTTGCAGGTATGTGATCCAGTTTTCTTCCAACCTCAAGAATAATTGAATAAGCCAGTCATCATCAGACTGTATGTAATTAAACCCAAGTATTGGGTTTCGGAATATTATTTTTCTAAGTACACATTCCTCTATTGAAACTTGGTAGCAACAGGTTGCAAAGTCTTAAACCAGACTACCCTTAATCGTTTAACATCCAGCTTAAACTAATATATTCTCTTTTTAGGTATGGTGTTGTTAATTGTCTAAAAGTTATATTTATGGACTGTTTTTTGTTTTTTGTTTTTAATTCACACATATGTAGCCATTTAACTTAATGTAGATATTTGACCTTAATTAAATACGTTTTATTCTGTATAAATAACAGAAATTAGTTTAATAGATGTATTTGGGAGAATAAAAAGGAAACCAGAAGATGTTTTTAGGCCACATTGTATTCGATAAAGTGTATGAAGGGTATAGTGAGAAATTATCTCAATATGTTATAAATAATAGTATATGCAGATTTTATTTTATTAATTTCATTTTATTTAAGCTCATATAATTCTTAGCAATTTTCAGGATGCTTATTTTATTTCACCCTAGTTATTGCACCTGATTTTTGACTAGGTACAAAGTAAATAACTTTTTTCTTTTTCAGATTGATAATAACCGCAAATATTAGGATAATAATTGGAAAGCAATATGTCACAATTGGTCAAATTAGTTAAGAATAGTTAATTAATAACAATTTATGGTTCCACCCTATTTTTTCATCTCAGGCGTATTGGCATGTACCTAGATCTGAATTAATTATCTCTTTATGCATTGTAAAATATCTTGGGTAAAACGCATTTAAGATTAAATTTTAAGAGCTTAATGTCAAGAACAGAAAATATTTATCTTACAAATTGCTTGAGAGACAATATGTACTATTATTTCCCATAGTTTTTATAAATGTTTCAAGTGTTTTACATAGTGTTCAGTAAACTACTGAAGAAACGGAAAAAATCACGTGTTTAATTCATTTCATACAAGTTTAGAATTGTTCATGCAGCTTTGGATTGATTGTCCCGCTAGACTCAAGTGCTGGTGTTATTATATGGGGTATGGGTTGTTTGCATTTAATGCTGGGTTCTAATTGTCTATCAAGTAATTATGTTATAAGCATCGCATGATATCTATGATAATCGTTTTAGTGAATGGAAAACAACGAAAAAATGATAAGAAATAACATTATGAAAATATCTCTGAAACCTGACATGAATAATTGACACTGGGAAACATATGAAACAGTAAATGTACTAAATAGCATACTCCATTTCACATCTTCCACAATACACTTTAATGGGAAGGGCCAACCTTAACCTTCTAAAATTAATTTTATAGAATGCCATTAAAACCCAGATCACTACGTTATCTGTATGGAAATGTTGCAGTTTTAATATAGCCAGTTTATTAGTCCCATGCAGCATTGAGTAGGATGGAAAGTGGTCGGGATAAGGCATGATTAAACATCTCTCCTGTCTGAGAAAAAGAAGACCCAGGGAAGCAAGGCTTTACCTGGAGACTCCTGGTCAAACCCAGAGAGTTCTTCAAGCGCTAGATCAGTTTCTCTAGCCATTGTTTTTTATAATGTCCTATAACCATCTACCTCTATTCAAACATTTTATCGAGCCACATAGTGTAAAATATTGTAAAAACAAATATTACACTTTTTAGATTAAAAAAGAACCCCTTCGGAATAATTAAAATATAATAGGTTTAAAGATACCTCAAGGGGTTCAAACATGGCAGATATATTGATATGTTTTTTTTTATCCCTGTATGTTAAGGGGTGAAAACAAGGTTTTAAGGTGAGAATTCATTGAGCTTCTGTTGAGTCTGATAGGATGTCACTTTAATCATGAAAGTATGGGTCTAGCTTTTCTATCACAGCATGTTTAGTATACCTTGGACAGCACTTTCATTTCGGACAACACACAGCTGAAAAGGTTTGTCTTAAGTTTAAAAATAGCTGCTAAGGCATTGTGCTTTTGGGAACAATGAAACATGCGTTTGTACCGTTTAAAAAATGAAGTGTGTAGGTAAGTACAACAAATTGTTCAGGGACACAAAGGCGTTTTATGGCTTAATTTACATTTTTGGATCCAGAGGCATGGAATGCCTGAATAATATATATATATATATATATATATATATATATTGGAAGTTGTAAATTCCTTGAATATATATATGGCTGACTGTGTATCATGAGAGCTGCAGTCAACCACAAAAACATAGTGTGCAGTATGGACCCCACAACCACAGTCTATAAGTCTAAACAGTTCCCATGAAGTTCAGCAATATGGCTAGCTGAATATTACTGTAGATGCAATCAACATGACTTAGTGTTTGTAATGTAGACTTACTGTATGTGTGCTCGTGTGTACTGTGTATGTGTCAGGACTCGGGTGATCAGGTCGGGTAGGAGCCCATGCGCAGCGGATACTTGGGGTTCAGTCTGTAACCCACGGTGCATGATTATGCAAAGACACCACAAGCAGAAATCCAGGTAATGCAGTGTATTTTATATATATATGTATAACAGGACCAGCAAATACGGGTAAAACGGTCTAAGCAAGAAACCGGAGGTATGGCAAAATAAAATACCGGTAATAAGTCTTTTGGCAGGGAGCCCGCTTAGACGGGCACGAAAGGCACACAGCTCGCTCGGAAGGGTACGAAAGGCACACCGCCCGCTTGGAAGGATAGAAAGCAGGGAGTCCACTTGGAAGGACACAAAGCAGGGAACCAGGAACAGTACAGGTGCAGAACCACAGCAGAAAGGTCCATAGACTTCAATACAAAGGCCCTGACTGAAGGGCTGGGCATATTCATAAAGGCAGGGTAATCCAGGTAACAGCTGGATGTATTGACTAGGGCTCAACCCAGGGTAACAAGGCACACCTGATCCTAGTAATAGAGTTCTGAGTGCTCCAGAGGGCAGAGGGTGGCCACTAGTGGTAGCAGATTTAAAGGCCACAGGTATGAAAAAGCCATGGTTCAGGCAGCGAAAAAGTGGTTCCTGACAGTATGTGTTTGTACATATTTCCCCCAAGTGACTGACCCGACTGCAACATATAACTTGTCACTTGCACACTGGCTTTCTAGAGTGTATAAAGTGATATTTTACCTGGGTTAGGGCTAAGTGCATCACTGAATGTTTCACACTGAAATTTTACAGTTCAGCCTACCATAAATACATGTTTCCAGATTAAAATAAGCAATGTATTTCTATTACCATCCTTATGTAATATAACTTATGTAATATCATGGGGGCTGCTTTGTTGCTGTTTCAGTGCATTCTTATTGCACCTCCACACATATATTTGCCCCCTTCTATTTAAATACTGCTCCGCTTTGGCAGCAGCCATTCCATTGTTATGGTAAGGGGAAAGCTCATGGATTCAGGGCAGGACGTTAATTGATACGCTAGTGTTGCTACCTTTTTGCAATAGATCTTAGACTTCCTAAAATAAAATGATTTGTTTTTAATTTAATATTCTCCAATGACAGGGATTTAAACAAAAATCAAAAAGAAAAAACTATAATTTACTATACTAAATTATGCTCAAAGCTGTGAATCTGGCAGTTGCCTTGAAATCAAAACATTAGTCACATTTGCAACACTTTATTATTATCCTTTATTTATATAGTGCCAACAATTTATGCAGTACTTCAAACAGTACATAAATCCAAACTAGGATTGATAGCCTAAGACAAACCAATAGTAAAGAGACCCCTGCTCGCAAGCTTACAATCTAATTAACGTTATGTGATAAGGTACAAATGGCTCTCTAAAATACCCAAAATGTTTCACACTTATTAAATGCCAAAACATAGCTTTATTACATGAGGATACACATGCACGGTAATGTGGTTACCTTTAGTGGTACCTTAGGCCTAACCTGCTGCCGACTCTGTGTTGTTGTCCTTACTACTGGGCATTGGAATATTAAGTCATATCCTGGAGCTTCATTTTTAAAAGAAGCATGACACAGAAGGAAAAAATGGCTGGCTCAAAGCTTCCCTTCATAGTGTAAATGGGCCGGGTGATCATCGTTTTAACTAGCCAATTGAGTAATAATGTTGCAGAGAGCCAGAGGCTCCTCAATGGACCTGCTGTGCACCTGGACCTGCTGCTCTAGGCCTGGGCCTAGTCAGCCTAGGCCAGAATATGTCACTGCTCATGCCAACATTAATCATTTTACAATGGTCTTTCAGGCTAAGATAATAAGATAAAATAAAAAAAATGTACTATGCTATTTTAACCTAATGACAACCTTTTGTGTTAAGGTTATTCCACCTATAAAGCGACCATACTAATAGCCTTGAGGGTCACACTGATTTTTAGGTTGGACACCATTGCTCTTAGTATGTACCATATGTGTATTATACAAAATTTAAAGTAGAGATGCTAACGACATACTACTAAAGAAATGATTTGTTAAGAAATATATTTTAGACTTTGTAACATAGAATAGGATGTGAAAATAATATTACCAGGTTCATGGTAGGTTTTCAGAACTACAACAACAATATGTGTTTTGATAAGAACAAGCGTTGTTTCATTGAACTCTGCATATAAAATAGCTTTAAACATTTGATCATTGTGTATTGCCAAATGTTTCATTTTGCATTGTTTGATGTAACAGAAATACTTGTTCTTCCCACACAGCAAACACTGCCAGATGATCATTTAGTGTAACAGACCATAGACAGTGAAGAGTTGTTGCGTATAGTATAGCAATTGATAGCTTTTATCTCTGGTATTTAAATATTTATTATATTAAACAGAACATAGATTGTGTAAGCACCCAGATGACACCTTTATGTTTTGCCTTGAACCTATCACAGTTTTTATTTTGAAGACATATGCTTCTTTGCTGTGAAATGTTTTAATGTGTATATATATATATATATATATATATATATATATATATATATATATATATATATATATATATATAATCCAAATAGTACAATTGCACACCAACCTTAATAGCTCTGCCCGGTGTCTGGTTACTGAAGCAATAATGTATATAAATTCCAAAGGTAGTAGCCGACACTGCATTTTCCTCCTTTTCTTCCATACTAACTTTTTTTTCTGGTGCAAACTTATACCAAATTTGTTCAATTTTTTACATTGGAACTTTTAATTTCACTATCCTCTTTGGTTAATAGTGCTACGTCCCATAAATATAATGTAATGCAATTAGAAGAGAAAGGTTGGCTTCATTAAGCCTGGTAAATACATGCAGACATATTTTAATAAATAATTCTCTTTGTTAATTGCATATGTGTACACATTTTCATAGCCCTTTGATTTTGATTTTGACTGGAGAGAACCAGAGAAGTGCTGTCACCGACCAGCAGTTACACCCAAATGTTATTTGTATCCTGGGAGTGAGTTGGTTAATAGAAAAAGTCTTATTATGTAATGCATACCTCCTTATTCTCTGGTTTGAGGACCACAATCACAAGTCCTACGTGGCAGCACATTGAAAGAAAGCACAAGTGTTTTATTACATATGAAAAGCACTATGATTTTTTTCTCTTGTCTATATGTGGAAAATTATAAGTGGAGCAGAGCATTGTATTGAAGAACTCTCTGAATATATCATTTGTTGTGTTTTACTTTATGCACATAGGTGTTTATTTAGGCAGATTATATTTTTTTTATAAAATACATGTGTTGAAAGGTGTCACACTTTTGTGGGTTTTGCTGCGCTTTGTTTATTAATGCATCACTTGTGTGTCCAGTATGCGGCTGCCTCAGTCCAGTAACAAACATGTCTCTCAATGCAGTGATTGAATGACCTCAAAATTTGCATAAACTAACACGTTTTTCGCCAACCAGTAGTGTTTTCCCTTATATCCTCATGTGAAGTTTATCATCTGCTATAAAAGTGAAGCCTCTCGGCAGTTTCCAAAGGTGGTTTGGGTTACAATTTTATTTAACCCTGATAAAGAATTCTCTGCAGCTCTCTCAGCAGAAATTCAATCCCTCAAGATGTTGTACACTTTTTGATCCAATCTCTGCCACAAGTTCCTCGTCCTTAACCTCATTAGCTGAAATAAACTGATCCAAACGTTCAATCTATGAAATCCATCTGTCAATTTAAGGGTTAAAATCTTGTACAGACTGAATCAGTGTGATCTTCAGTAGATAATATTTAGCTGAGCCCAAAATTAAACTTGATATGTATATCCTTCTTTCCTCTGTTATGTATTTCAATATTTCGCTTTTGCATTTTCAGAGGTCGACAGTAGACACAACATTTGCGTCTATTATTGCTTTTTATTAAGTGATACAAGTAACATTTGTATGCAGGCCCGGACTGGCCATCGGGCACACCGGGCATTTGCCCGGTGGGCCGCGGCCGGGCCAGCCCAGGCCGCGGCCGGGCCAGATTGATTTAGGGGCTAATGGAGCTGCAGCTCCAGGCCCCTACCTTAAAATAGGCCCAGTCAGGACCGGACTGACTGGGCCTATTCGGCCGTCCTTAATGCAGGGCAAAAGGGGCACCTGCCCCTTAAGCCCGCAGCAACTGCGACCGGGCCCGCAACTCTAGCAGCGGGCCCACAACTTACCTGGCAGGCGCGCGAGCAGCGTCTCTTCTACCGCCAGGGGGACGCAGGACTCCAACAGAACCATGTGACGTACGCCACGTACGTCACATGACCCTGCTGCGCGTCTGCTTCCCCTGTGTAGATCTCCCGGCGTCTGCGAGCGGCGCGTACAGACAGTTCAGGTATGGGGGTGAGGGAGGTTGTATGGAGTATGTGAGATTGAATAAAAGAATTAATTAATGAGTGTATGTGAAGGAGTGAGTGAATGAATGTTTGTGAATGAGTATATGCAAATGAGTATCTGAATGAGGGAATTAATGAGTATCTGAATGAGGGAATTAATGAGTATCAATGTATGAATGAATACATACATACATTGATACTCAATGTATGTATGAATGAATATCTGAATGAGTGAATGATTATCTTTGAATTAGTGAAAAAATATTTGTGAACGAGTGAATGAATATGTGTGTGTGATAGCATGGATGTGTAAGGGGGGGAAAAGATGCAACAGGCAGGCTGTTTTGGTGGCAAAGATGCCACAGGCAGGCTGTTTTGGTGGCAAAGATGCCACAGGCAGGCTGTTTTGGTGGCAAAGATGCCACAGGCAGGCGGAGGGTGCAGGTGTCAGCGTGGCAAAGCCTGTCCTGGTGTTTGTGATTGGGTGTTAGTGTGGCAAAGCCTGTCCTGGTGTTTGTGATTGGGTGTCAGTGTGGCAGAGCCTGTCCTGTTGTGTGTGTGTTTGGGTGTTGGTGTGGCAGAGCCTGTCCTGGTGTGTGTGTGTGTGTTTTTGGGTGTCGGTGTGGCAGAGCCTGTCCTGGTGTGTGTGTGTCGGTGTGGCAGAGCCTGTCCTGGTGTGTGTGGGTGTCAGTGTAGCAGATCCTGTCCTTGTGTGTGTTTGTGTATGGGTGTTGGTGTGACAGAGCCTGTCCTGGTGTGTGTGTTTGGGTGTCGGTGTGACAGAGCCTGTCCTGGTGTGTTTGGGTGTTGGTGTGCCTGTCCAGAGCCTGTCCTGGTGTGTGTGTCTGGGTGTCAGTGTGGCAGAGCATGTCCTGATGTGTGTGTCTGGGTGTCAGTGTGGCAGAGCCTGTCCTAGTGTGTGTGTGTTCGGGTGTCAGTGTGGCAGAGCCTGTCCTGGGGTGTGTGTTTGGGTGTTGGTGTGGCAGAGCCTGCCCTGGTGTGTGTAGGAACACAGAAAAGAACCACAGCCCTCCAATCAGCTTCCAATCCTTAGGTTACTTTTTTCAAAGAAAGCAAAACAAAAAAGCAACGTTTCGGCCAACCGTTGCTATTTTTGTTATGCTTTCTGTTTTTGTTTTGCCCTTTTTTCCTGCTAGCTCCCAGCTTCCTGGGAGTTGAGTGCTGAACCATTTCTTCTTTTTTTAACTGTCCTGGTGTGTGTGTTTGGATGTCGGTGTGGCATAGCCTGTCCTGGTGTGTGTTTTGATGTCGGTGTGGCAGAGCCTGTCCTGGTGTGTGATTGGGTGTCGGTGTGGCAGAGCCTGTCCTGGTGTGTGTGTGTCTGGGTGTCGGTGTGGAAAAGTCTGTCCTGGTGTGTGTGTTTGGTTATCTGTTTCCTTAATTTACAGTAGGAACTATTTCATTTTTACTTATCCAGAGATAAAATGCCCTCCTGAATTTGTAGTGACTTCAGGGGACAAAACATTCAAGGCCCTGAAATCATTTAGTGGAAATGATAAGGTATTGTGTTATTTACTCTATAATATTTATTTAAAGGATTAGTTGTACTAAATTGTGGCTGCAGGCTTCCCATGTTGAATGACCAAGTATTATGTATATGTATGTACATATATGTTTTTTCATAAAAATGGGCTGCTCAGTCTGAAATGCCCGGGCCTATTTTTTGTCCCAGTCCGGGCCTGTTTGTATGTAACTGTGACTGCATTTGCATTTGTACCGTTATACCATGTGATTCACGGATTTCTTTAAATTAGGTATCTGTGAATAACGTTACTTTTAATTTGGGTTTCGGTTTTATTTTATTTTTTTTTGTCTTTTCTTCTCTGAAATTTCCTATTGGGTTATGTGTATGGGTATTATTGACGGTATTGAATCTGAATTATACCGTTGGAAAGGTTTTCCTTGTACTTTAAGGGCACAATTAGCTTAATTAAAATGATCTCATATTCTAAAATTAAGTATGCCCTTCAAATGCTTCCTTTGACATTAGTCTATTAAAATACATTGTTAAATTAAGTAAAATGTTCCCTCACTTTATAGAGGCACATCCTTATGTTCTTTCAATATTTTTTTTCTGACCAAGCATGTTTCAGCTCAATAGATACATGCACACATGGATAGAAATATACATTTTTTCACTTAACAGTGATTCAGGAGGATCCGTTTGAACCAGGGAATACAGCAGCAATATTGATCTCCATATTGATTTCGAACTTCAATATTCTCACACAGAACAGTATTTAATAATTTGACATATGTTGTCACTCTTGCAGATAACATAAAGAAAATCAGATTAGCATGGTTAATGTAGGCTCAATAACACGATTGTGTTTACCAACATGTAATATCACAAATGTAGAGTTGTATATGTATAGAGTATAAGGGCAGTGGTGTTCAACTCCAAGCTTTGGAGGACACAAACAGGCTAGGAGTTCTGTGAATGCTTGTCTGAAAACAGGTAGTTTAATGTTTTTTTAAGTTAAAATGCCTATGCCCCTGCCAGGATATCCAATAATTATGGCCTGGTTGTATCCATTGAGGGCTAGTGTTGAAAATCACTGAGATATGGGATTCTTTATGGCTCCCTAGCTTATAATGCCATAGCATAGCACCCAACATGGAAACCCTTGAGTTTGAACTAGAGTCTCCAGGTGAAACCCTGCTCTCTTGGTCACTTTCTGCTTCCTCTAGGCAGGGTAGCGCCCAATTTGCTTCCACCCATTCATAAAGCCACAACCCAAGAAGAGTGAGACCTCTGGGTAGAATACCATGCAAAGTTCCCAGGTATTCTGTGACTGATTTAGCCTTTTTCTACACTAAAGCTTATGTCAATCAATGATCTGCAGTTCACTCAGCAAATAATTGCGTTAATGCTGTTGATCACATTTTCATTGAAAACTGTGCAACAGAACAAGAGTTACATACTAATGTTTCCACGGCCTGATTAAGGAGCTTTGGGACCTGTAAGTATATAGGAAAGGCCCCCTCTCTGCATTTGCTGCCTTTAGCAATCTCTTGTTCCCCCTTTTTCCTTTGCTTTCTGTCTCTTGTCTTTTTTTTCTTCTTTTCTATTCCTTCTTTCCCCTTTGGCAATTTATTTTGCTCTTTCCTCATCTTTTTCTTCTATCTTGTCTGCTTTTTACATTTATCATCCTCTTTCTAACTTCTATTCTGCCCCAACCCACATATACATACACACACTTATACGTATATACAGACCTATACACACATGCATACATGTACACACACACACACACATATATATATATATATATATATATATATATACATACACATGCACACATATGTACAGACCTGTATACATATACCCAAACACACAGACACACAGATATATGCATGCTCACACGCATTTTTATTATTTGAGCCTGGAACTAGCACGAGCGTTTTCCTGTTTACACACATTATATATATACACTTACATACACACAAATAGACATACACATATACATAAAAGCATATATACACACATGATTTACCACATCCTCCAATTCCCTCTTATATGTTCCTTGTGGCCTGTAGCTCCCTCACTGTGCGATGATCTGACTGGATCCCGTGATGTGCAGCAATCATCCTCCCCAATAGGAACACCACTTTGTGTGACAGGTTAGAGATATGGACCCATTGTGACCTGAAGTAATTGGTGCAGGGCGTTCTGAGCAATTTTTCCTTGTGCTCCGCCATTAATTCAGCTCTGAATGCTTCCTTGTTTCAGCAGAGGCCATCAGGGGAGGATTAAATGAAACAGAAGTCTCATTTTCTAATTCCAATAACTAAAGAAAACATGCACCATTTTGTATGCAATAAAGTGCTCTGGAATCCATGCAAAATTAAAAAGCAAAAACTACATTGACTATATTGTTCCTTTGTGCTTAAGTATTAGACAATTCAGGAAACCTTGGAAATTATTAAGTAGTCATTTTGGAAGGTTGGTTCATTATTGCGTTGTATTTCCTTCTTATTCTCACTGGTACCTAAGTAAATTTGAGGACGTGGTTATGGTTAGATACTACTGACCAAACCTTGATCCCATCCCAAATGTATTATTGAAAATGTGACTAGATGTACTTAGTTAATCACTAAGTTGAGTTATTAAATAGGCTTTATTAGGTTGCGTATGCAGCTCCATATTGCTTTTCTGGGAAACTGCTGTTTTAACCAGGAAGGTTACTTTTCCTTACATTTTACAATTACATAAAGAAAACAAACCTATAGGGTGTTTTTAAAAATCAAATAAGCGATATATACAATATATGGCTTAAAAACTCAACTCATGTCTGTAACATGGGGGAAAATACCTGGGTAATCTCTCAATATTATGTCAGTACTCTCAGATCGTGATTATTTCTCCCCATTAAGTTCTCTCTCCCCTGTTGTGAAGTGGCTGTTGTTGATTGGCTAATGCATCATTTGTTAGGTACCAGGAGGTCGAAGTGAAAGGAGAAGTCTAGCTTAGGGTGCTAGAAGAAGTGAGAAAGCCCTGCACATGCAGCCACATCCAGCTTCCTTGAGATGAACTATGTTACTAAATATCCGAAATATGCCCGCCTTAAGCCACATACCATACCAAAAAGAAAATTGTGTGTGTATTTTTTCTGCCAAGTATGAATAATCTACTGCTATGTTCAGTTAAGACATGGGTAGTTTTATAAATTCAAGAAAAACATGATATCACATCAAAAAGTTGATGAAATACAATGCATTATTACTACAAATACCGCTTACTAATTAACCATTAATTTGGTATTTTAGATACAGGTGTATATTCATCACGGTATAACATTTATCTAGCATTAATATGCATTGTTGATTAATAACATACAGATGGGGTACTAACATTAATTCGCACAGCTTTAGCCTTTACAAGTTTGTTTAGCTTTAAACTGTTGGTGAACATCAACATTATTTTGAAGGCACGTGTTGTGCTTTTTAAGTCCCCAAATGACAGTGAATGTTCTAGTATATGATAATGCCTCATTTATCTTTTTTATTCATCTTTTGTTATAGATTCACACAACCGTGTCAAGTTCCATTGTGTGTTAAGCTCCATGCATATTTTTGCACAGAGTGATGCATCTGTGATGAAACACAAAATGATTTTGATGTATTTCCTGATCTAATGATGGATATATTTAGCTTATTGAGCTGATTGATCAAAAAAACAAACTGCTTTTGCCAACCTTCCAGGATATTGGATTCCATTATGTAATTGTAAAAAACGGTCTATATTCTATATATGTCTATATTTTAAAAACCAGTCCTGGGGTCTTACTTTATGACCGAGGCCAATTCTTATCAAAATGTCTAACCCTTCATTAGCACGTGATAAAGATTTGTTGATTTGGACTAGCGGATTCCCTAACGAAGTGATTCAATTTCATTCCACAAGGAAACCTTCACATATTGGAATGTCAAAATATTTTTAATTCAATTTCCATTTCTCAAGATGACCTTTTAGTTCTGACATGCTTGTGTGAAAAGCACCCATTTTGAGTGCTTACTATCAATAGGCTCTGTAACCCAGAGAGTCTGCTCATTCGTGCAGAGATTGAACGAAAAGTCTTGCATATATGTAGAATAACTTAAAGGTTAGAGATGTATAGAACATAATATTTTCTTATGTTAAAAAGTATCTGGAACTTCAGAGGAATTTAAATGTAGCATGTGTGTCACACAAAGCCAACTTATTAAATGACATACTCATAATAATTTCTAAGCTCTCATTACTTCAAATACACTTCATAAATACTGTCAGATAGAAAGACTAAAGTATGAACAGGCCAGATATTAAAATGGCTGCCACCATGATCATATGTGTTGTTTTTGTGTGAATCTTATTTCTTCACATTCCTCGTATAGCCAGCATGGTGCCTAGCATAATAAGATCTTCAGGCAGCACCTTAACCAGGTCCTTCCTGAAGTTCTTTGTTTTCCATGGAGTTCTTTCTGGTCAATCTTTGTTGGCAGGATTATTTATGGACTAGTTGCTTCATTAATCAAGCGATTCAATTTCCATCCTGTAAGAAAATCCTAACATATTGGAATTCCAAATATTTGTAATTCAGCCATTTTGAGTGTTTAATATAACAGTCAACCCATCCCTGGACTCTGTTCCCTTGAGAGTCTGTTCATTCACGCAGGAGTTGAGCTAGTCTTGAGACTTGTAGTATCTATTGCCTGGTATTCGAATACATCAATAACCTTTTGGTGGTAAAGACGTTAGTTTTGTACTAAACTGTACATATTCTGTAGTCGGTAATCTTATATATTAGTGCATCCCACAGTGCAGCTACACACACAAAGAGATAAAGTAGATGAAAAAGAGCATTATTTGATGGAATCTTTCACCAAACTGTGTAAAGCTTTTCTGAATATCATAAGATTACACAGAAAAACATGAAAGAAAAAAAAAATGTGGTACATTACTTTCTTATCTCTGCTTTGCAAATCTTTCCCAATGTAGAATACATTTATCAAAAATAGATAAGTGAGGTTAAGACCAACAGAATGAGGAACGTTATGAGGTAAAAAGGCAAGATTTATTAAGGCTGATAATGATCCAATAAGTAAATGTAGAATTTTACATTTTAAAATTTTGTTTTATAATTTTATTCATGTATTTTTTATGTTCTTTACATCTCTAAACTTTAAGTTATTCTACATATGGAACAGTTTACCTAAAGTTTAGAACATAGTATATTGGCCTATAAAAAAAATATTTGTCACTTTCCATGGATTTTACGTGTAGCATGTGTTTCACACATAGCCAATCATTTTTCTATAGCACCAAGTTAAAGGAATTCTAACCACCTTATTGTTACTATTTTCAGATTAAACATGTAGGCTTGCTTCATCTGAAATGAAATGTACATGACTTTGTTCTGGCCCTATTCATATATGATCTAAATTGACATATACTAGCATTCATTATTGCAAATACCTCATGTGATATAATATAGTCAGTATTTTTAATGAAAATCTGTAACTGAACTGTTGATAAGGTCTATAATTTTACCTTTTTTTTCCCCAAGTGACTAGTTCAAATACAATATTATAAACCAGATACAGTTACACATATAGTACTACACTAGATAATAGTGCTACTAAAAGATAAAAGCTTTGCAACTTCATTGATGTGAAGGGTTGCATTTTATCAGACAAATGGGGACAGATGCACAGAAATAGACAAATTTAACACACTTCTATATACATACTTACACCAACACACATGCACACTTATACATACTCCCACTAATGCACACACATTTACATAAACACGCCATTGTACACTCATATTAAAATATCCTCACTTTATCATCACAGCTCCATAGCCTTACTTTGTCTGAAGCCCTTCCTTACCACAGTATTGCGTACAATTGCTTGACGCGTCCCCGCTATGCTCCTACCTCCACGACTAAAGAAATGTGGACCACAAACAAGCATGTGATGGGCTCACATGCCACCGGTGGGCCGGCTCTTTACTAATAGTGCTGCTATTTAGTTTATATTAGTTATATTAGTTTTCTGATATTTCACAGCATTGTACTGTCATCTCGTATATAACACTTAAATATTTCACACTTATTTTTGATAATAGCTGACGTTTTAGTTCAAGTTCATGTTAACATTTTGCAAACAGCAAAGCTTATAAAAGCCCTATGATTTCGTATTAGTCTTTACTATTTTCTCTTGTATTCTTACAATAGCTGCACGTAAATGGTATCTATAGGTTCCAGTACATTAGATCATATTCTCTTAATTATTTTAATCCTATGTGGAAGAAGACTTAAAACATGCCACCTGATACAATCTAGGAAAGTAAATACTGAATACACTTTAATGGCACATCATGAGTATATATGAAACGTACCAAGCATTGAACGTTAAATGGGTTTAATGACAATCCATGTAATAGTCTACATGCTACTGCAACATTCGTAAGTTTCTTTTCTGCGCAGAGAATGTGTGAAGAGTCTTTGATTTCCATATAAATATTGACATTTTACAAAGTTGGCCATTTGGAACCTGTACTCTCTCACTGGAAATAAATTGTATACTACAAACCATTATTAAAAATGTATGATTTGAATATCGAGAGTAACTTCCTATTTTCATTGTTTAAATAACAATTCTTCCTCATTATGAATATGTTGATTGGCCATGGCAGCCTTCGTATGAATACGTCTGAGAAGAATTTCCATGGGGGTCTTTGGAAAGGAAATGTATTCATTTTGCTACTTTTCCAACCTTTTCTACACATATCCCCTTTTCCTAAAAATAAAAAGCACAAACTATAGGTAATTTTTATACACATAATTTTGTTAATGATTTAATGATACTGTACTTAAGAAAACTATATAAGAAGCCTTTCCTCTTTTTATCTTGCATTTATACCTAGTGAAAATTATAACTTAGGGAAAAAAGTAATCTCAGATAGTGTATCCAATGCTTAAATGCACACATCTTACCAATTTACAGTTTTTATTTTTTCCCAACAGGGATACAATCCAAAATCGATGCTGGTTAGATATCAAAGTTCTTCCTGCCACCTTGATGTAATATAGGATTTTACTTGATCACATAATTAAAGTTTGTTTCAAAAGTTTTGGAATCTCTTATGAGACTTTAATTGTGTGATCATTTTAAGACTCATATTGCATTACCTTGGCAGAAATAATAAATATAAAAATCTTGAGGGTAAATAGCTTTAAAAGATATCCTAGCCATCTATCTCAAAGCTTTAAAACTGTTCTTTCTTATCACTTTGCTTCATTACAGAGACTGTGATGGTATCAATATTTCTGAAATGTGATTAAGTTCCTGCTAACATTCATGAAATGTGATAGTAATATTCCTAATTTATTTTCCTATTGGGTACCTTGTGTGATGAACCTTATTGCTTTGATGCCAGTGGTTATACTAAAAGACATTTGCTGCTTAACCCTTTAATATAGCACGCTCAAAGTAGCAAGCAGTGTTTAGTATTTAAAGGGAAACTATGCAATTTATGTTTCCGTACCTAAGCACTTTGGGGTTTATTCACTTAAAAGTGAGTAGAAAGGAGAGTTTTAGTTTTAACTCTTTCACTTTAATATTCATTATGAACTGCCACTAGCTCGTTCCTCCAGCATTGAGGGTTTGAGCTGGCCCTGTATAATACCTAATTCAATGTATCAGAAAATGTTGAAGAAATCTCCCTGATTTAGCTATCCATCATACAGGGCCAGCCAAGCTGTTCTTGCAGCAGACCATCACTAGGGTTAGCCCTTCATAACAAAGTCAAAAAAGCCTGCAAACTCTCCTATTGACCCATATTTCTGTGAATAACCTCTCTAGCTTTAATCTAGAAGATAAGGTGCTTTGGGTGAGCTTTCATACTTATGCAATTACCACAATCAACTCAATTATTGCTTTATATACTTTTAGTGGTTTACCAGTGGAGATGGTAGTTTATTATTTATGATGGATTCCCTGTCTTCGTTATGTTTTTCTTCTAAATAAGTGGAACAGGTACACAATGTGTAGACTGAAGTCAACTCTGCATTAATGTGTACAATCTATGAGAACAGGCTACATCAGAACACATGCTTGACTCTTCTTAATAAGCTGTTGTTCCTTTTCTTTATGGCAATGTGGTTATAAGATAAAATCTTCCCTTGCCATTTCCCCCCCATCAGTTACAGACAGGTACTCATTAGTGTAAGCCAACATGAAAAAAAAACTGCGAGAGAGACAATAAAAGCAAATGTCAGCAATAGCACTTACCTTATCTCAGCCGCATTAATAGGAAGCAATGCTTCCAATTAAGATTCATACTATTTTATTTGTCCCATTATATTCACCAAAGGAGAAATGTTACAAAAATACAGGGAAGAGAAAAGAGCGTCTGCTTTCCTTTTTTGGTAACAAAATGATTTGAAATTTGAAAACGCAATGGTAAAAAAGTTAGATTTCCATTACTATAATTAGATCAGTTACTCCGTCTGTGATGCATGTAGTCAATGCTAGGTTATCAAAATTCTTTCTTTTATAGATAGACAGTAATGAAAAATACTTATGGCTATGTTTACATCAGTCTCTGAGGAAGCAGAATGATTCCCCTCTAAGGCTAGTTAATGATAGGTTTAATGTCATATTTTTTAAAATAGTCGAAGTAGTTGAATTTAAAGGGGTTACGTGTTTTATCCAATTGAATCATTTTGTTTCCAGACGCTCCAGTTCGGCTTTGACACAACAGCTAATAATGAGCCTGGCATAATACCTTTGAAAGATGCCAGTCCAGCCCAAATGTGTTGTGATGCTAAACCAGAGAGAGCGTATAATTGATAACCAGCCTTGTCCTCAAGGGGCTACAAAAGGTTGTCAAGTGAATATATGACTGAGTTGTTAATTGTTTGAATACATGATTATTAGAGAAATTACGTCAGATTCGTGGACCCTACAGACACGGTTGGATATTATTGACATATAATATCAGAATGCGGTAAATTGTATAAACCTCAATCCAATATGAGCTATTGTATCTGACAGCTGCAAATGCAAGAATAGTTTAAATGAATCAATTGTAATACCCTTACATTTTTAACTTCTACTAAGGATACATACATTTACAATAGTTTTTTTCTGCCGTTGTTCATCATGTTTTTTAAACACATACGGCACAAACAGCGTATTTTCTTATAATATTGTCTTGAATTTAAATTAGATGTTACTGTAGTAACAGCAATTCATTTTATAAACAATGATGCAGAAAAATACTGAAAAAAACATATATTCTCTGTGCAAACATACAAATATATTTTTCTTAGTTGAAAGAATAGAAATATAAAATGCGATGGCAGATGAGAACTGTTGTACTCATCTAGACAGTGACGTATCCTATGCCTAGGGTGGCAAGTCCAGGGCAGCGGAAGTCCTCCTGATACAAAACCAGTGGGCAGATCGCACTCTTGGGCGATCAAGCCCACTTGGTGTCCTGCTACACAAAGGGGAGCTTACAAAGAAGATCGTTGAGCTTCTCAACTGGTGCTCTGTTTCTTAAAGGGCCTTTAATTGTACCGGAGACGCTGACAACAGAGGTGGAGTGGACTGGGGTGAGGTCAAGCCTGGGGCAGCCATACTTGGTCTTGTCTTATTCTTAGGATAGCCATGTGTCATGCATGTTTATATCTCCTCAATATAGTAAACTCTACCACTTCTGCTGGGAGGTAATTATCTATCAACCACTTTGTAAAACTTCCTTTCATTACATCTAAACCTCTAGCCCTCTGGTTTTAGATTATGACCTTTTGATCAAACATTTCTTTTTTGAAATTACATTTCCTCCTGTACTTTATTAAATCCATTTGAGTACCTAAATGTTTCTATCACATCCCACCTCTTTCCTTTTTTCCTCCAAACTATACATATTGAGATCCCTTAGTCGTTCCTGATGATTTGCATTATTCTGCAAACCATCTACCATTTCAGTAGTCCTCCTTTGAACCTAGTGATTGGCTGCTTCAAGGAGAGTACATAGAGTGCAGAGTGTTTTCCAGGTGAAAGTGTTAACGTTAAACTTTTTAAAAAGTACCATGAAATACATTTGTTGTCGGCGGCCTTAAACTTTCCCTTAAAGTAATTTACATGTAGCTGATAAATTATATAATAATGGTTATTTTCTATTGTCTGCCTCTTGGGGTAACAAAATCCATTATTTAAATTGCACTAGATTTACTAGATTTCTAAATTCTTTGTATTTTTCATACTACCAAAACAAAAAAAGAATGCAAGCACGCCTCACTAATATAATGGAAATTGCAGATGTCCATCACTAAATCAGTGTGTCAATCATTGTGTTTACTGCCATGTGTTGAGGAAGACTGTTTATAACCTGTACTAAACAAACACCAACTTAAATAATAGTGACAAAGTAATGACATGTCCTGGGATTTTTTAATGTCCAGCTAGGAAACCTGAAGGCTTGGACTACCCAGGTATTAATGGTAAAGCCGAGTATTTTCCTGTGGAAATCACAACTACTGTACCATAATAATAGTTTTCAACAGTTATCGTGTCTTCCATGTGATTGTTAAAGGGGTCACGCCATGAGAAAAAAAAGCATAAACTACAGTTCTGTATACCGAAATTTCGCTTACCTTTGTTAAAGTCTTGATTTTATTTAATTTTACTCTAATAAACTTCCTATATCTACAAACCAAGAGGCTGACATTGTTGTCAGTCATGTAATATTTTGGATGACTTGCCCAATTCTACAGTACCATGAGCTTATTGATTATGGCAGTGCTAGCGCAGTTTTAGGGGTTTAGTTATATATATATATATATATATATATATATATATATATATATATATATATACATATATATATATTTATTTATTTATTTATTTATTTATTTATTTTAGGAAATAAATTATTCCCCGTCTCTTCTGCTAAGAAGATGATGTATTTAAACAACAGCTTTTCCTAACTGGTCGCTCAATTTTTCATTTTTGTAAGCCTTAGAAAAAAAGTGGTGCAGAAATCTGGTCGGACCTCTGGGTTCCGTTCTTCAAAAGCAAGTAATTGAAGCATTAAATCTGAAGATGAATATGATAGCCCACTACAACTGCTAATGACACTATCTTCTCTGGGACCAATATGGCAGGTTCTATTTCCCTGCCATTACTGTGTAACTTACATCCCAGCATGTATACAGATTTGTATGCATTTAGGCTACCATTTAACTCTCTCAATGTCAGTGAGACGCCTCATGAGGAATTTACAATGTCTTCTGTAAATGTACGCCAGATGGTGCACATTCATGCTATGAGATCTCACTCTGTAGCTTATCTTGTACAGAAACATTTGCAATGCAAGTTTTCCTGACTTTAAATGACCATTTGCACTGTAATCATGATTTAGTGAGTTTCATTTTAATTGCATCGCTTGCTGTCTTGTAAAGATGTGTTTTTCCATTTGATTGTCACTTGTTAGTTTGATTGGTACATTATAAACCTTCTAATATACAAAATTCTATTAACTAACAATTATATATTTTAAATAAAAAAGCCCTCTTTAGATTGTGAGTGCTCCATATTCTTCTAATTATGCTGTTGTGCCATTCTCAACATGACCAGGAAAGTCTTTCTCTGTGGCTTCAAGGCCCCTGCTTCTGTATTGGCTCTTTGTGAGTAACGAGAATGTCATTTGCAATAATAGTGCTGTGTGATGGAAACTCATTCTCTTCCTGAACTTTACCTGTACTCATCCGAATCATAAGAGGAGACCTAAATCGCAACTTCCACATGGACACCTTCTCTACAATATGCCATCATAGCTTGGCTTTTTGCTCATTATAGTGCCACCTGCCTCCCTCCAACCATGCTCTTAATCAGCTTCTAACCACACTCTTTGATTTATTTTAGTTTATGGAAAACTGTATTTTAGTGCACTTTTTGCAAAAATTGTACTATTGAAAAAAGAAATCTTAGGTTTAACAAACTCTGTCCAAGATATTTTTTATACAGTTCATTAAATAAATTCATATATACAGATCAAGTGGATAAACTTGCCTTAATATGCATAGTTAACATCTGTTAAAGTGTAGTGATGAACAGAAGATCAGCATCTTTGTCTGAAGATACTGGAATAAACCAAACATTCATTTATAAAATAGCCATACATTTGATCAGTTACCTTTATGATGTCCGAGAGTATAACTTGATACTAACTTGATACTTGATATATATATTGCATAGCGCTGCAAGTACTAACCGTAAGAGATGGTGCAAGCTTGTGATGTACCCATATAGAGACTCTGTATGGTGGAGAGTTCTGTGTGAAGGAGAGTTATGGTATGGGGATAGACCTGAGTGGAGGAGAGATGCAGTACAAGAAGGGTAATACTCATGTGGAGGAGAGCTGCATTAAGGAGGGGAAGACCCATGTGGGATACAGGTTAATTTGTATATGCTTATTAAACCTTTGAATTATATTGAAGCAGTAAAAATACCCAACAGTTTCTTTCCAGCTTATATTCAAACAAACTTTGATCCTTTTAAGTAAGAATATAAAGCTTTGGGTTGAACACTTGCGGTACCTCACAGAGTACTCTTTCAATGTCACAATGTTTTAGATGGAGTTCTTGGCCTACTCTTGAATGTCAGCCTGCTCTGCTCTCTTCCCACATGGCATAGGGCAAAGCAAGGCCAAAGCTATTTTAAGCTCATTACATTAACCTGCTGTCTGCTTCCATGTGTCATGTGTTGGAGCAGCTGGAGCAGTTTAGTGAGGCTTAAAAATGGCAGAAAATTTGGTAATTTGGTAAACGTAGTTTATTTTAGGAGAAAGTGTTAATACAATTAGGTATGCTGAGAAATCTGTCCCATAAGCAATGAGAGGAAAATGTACATTGGACTGAATTCTAGTACCCTCACTTTTGATAAGCAAATTAAGCCATAGGTTAAAGAATAAATTATGATAGGACAAACATTCATATCGCAGAGAGAATACATTTAAAAACGTACAAAACTGTAATGGAATTATCAAGAATAATCTATTTGTATTTTAAACTGTAGAAAAAAAAGTATCTAAATCTCTCACTACTTTAACATAGTTCTTCTGAAATTACTCTCCAATGTTTTTGGTTGACTGTAGCATGTGTTGTATCACATACCTTTTATGATCCGGAATAGACATCTCACCAGGAGAGTTCAAGATTTCAACAGCCTGACATTACAATGAATTATGAAGGGCTAACTTTAGCGAACATCTTTTACAATCAGTGCGTTGAAATTACAACTTTCAGCTAACAACATCTTATACACTAACCTAATAAACAGGCTTACAAGTGTCTGTGGGAGTCCACGTGGACATTTTTACCAAATATATGTCTTGGAGTCCAGAAACTGCAAAATATCCATCATGCAAATCGTGGTGAAAAACCTACATGACAGGGGCCCTTTTTGCACTTTTAATGAATTAACTATTAGAAGGCCAGTGGAAGAAATAACATTGACCAGTGTGTTATATAGAATTTTATTTTTTGTAGGTTAGAGTCAAAACAGAATACCAGTGTGATTTGATTATAGGAAAGGGCAAAGCAAAGGTGAATGTGTTATAGTGATCAATTTGTTGGCATAAAGCATTGCTTTGTGGTATAAAAACATGACTGTACATACAATCCTTTTTATACATTGACTTAATTTACAGCCGTTCACTTTATAATGAATACGTACAAAACATTCAAAAGATATTAGGAGATCTAATTGTTTGCAAGAGGCATAAGGAAAAACAAAACAAAGTTTGCAGGAGAGTTCAACTGATTTACAAAGGGCCAACCATAGTAACCTTCTCCTGCTTGAGGAGCATAATTGGTGTTTCATGGTGATATTTGGGAGTAGGAAGTACTGTAAATACCAAGAATTAGTGAATAAAGGTTAATATACGCTCCAACTGAAGCAGTTTGTTGGGGTATGTGATTAGAGGTGGGGATAGGGGTGTGCTTAGAGGCTGCATTGGGTTGAGATCACTATGAAATGAAAATCACCTCAAGATCTACTAATGCAGATTGCTGAGAAATGAAGTCCTATCCTTCAGGCCATTTTATGGTGGCCTCATTGGTGATATGATTGTGGTCTTTGTACCCAAAGCATAGCTCGATCAACTCTGCAGCTCACCAGGGGAGATACTCTGATCTCCACACTAGTCCATTTATGTCCAGTGCCCAAGAATGTAGTATTTTTTGGGTTGCTTAGTCAGACAGTGCCTGAAAATCAGGGCTGTCCCACTTAAATGGGACAGTTTGGTGCTATGCTATGAAGAGAATCCAGTTTCTGTGCTTTACTATGACATATTTTTTTACTTTGTATACAAGCCGTTTGATGCTAATCTTTAAGATAAATCTCATTGCCTCCAACCAATTGACCTATTTGGCAACAAATCAGTTAGCACGTTCTAGCTTCTTTTATTACCCCTATAATTTTCCTCCATTTCTTTACATTAAAACTTCATTTTGAAGCATCTGCAGCAGTTTGACCTTCAAAATTCTATTATGGTGTATGCTAGACATTTGCTGGTAATCACAACTGTGAATTTCTAATAGTGATAACTGAGCTTTGCTGAGCTTTTTGAAAAAAAAAGAAAAAAACAGATCAACACTGAGGATAGAATTATTACTTCTTTGATATACTGGCCAAAGGAGATGCTTTTAGTGAAGAAAACTGAAAGTAATTACCCATCATAGAATCAAGCATGAATGAGGCTATGACTAAAGAAGGCATATTTTTACAAACTGTATTTTGTGCTAAAGCCACATTTAATTTCAGATTTTTAGAGGAAAAAAAAGATGTTCACCTTCATCACTAAAATCGACTCTACTTGCTAATGTGAAAATGCTTTTTCCTTGCGCATCGCTGTGGTAATTGGAGGAAGCATGGGACATTTCCTAACATGAACATTAAAAGAACCTGCATTCCTCATATTTTCCAAAAAAAAAAAAGAGCATAGAATTTATTTTCCTTACAAGTACATGCCAGCTTGACAGCCGGTGCTGACATTGTCATTGGGAACAGCAAACATTAACGGACAGCGCCAAACCTTCCTGTCTCGCTCCTTTCATTAATTAGTTGTTCACAAAGACCTTATGCACTAGGAGGATAAATATATCTGCAACAGTAAAAATGCTTTTTATCTGACAGCCATGGTGCAGAGTTTGGATAGAATAACATTTCCCTTAAAAATGTAAGAGTGAATTTGTATGTAGTATCTATCTATCTAGATGTCTACTTTTATCAATCTATATCAATTATCTTTCTATATCAATCTATATCAATTATCTAATATATATACACATCAATTACACCAAATTACAATAGAATGTTAACAAAATTAATATTTTGCAAAAGAACGAACATAAAATACAGTTGTATAAAGAAGAAAGAAAATCTCCTAGCCCGGCAAGTAATTTAGTAAGACAACCGGTGATGTGTGTTTTGGTGATTAATGCAGAACCAGGGATTTGCTTATGGATTTAATGTACAAATGTTCGTGATTTTACCTCGATTTTGTGCATGTCCGTGGATGTTAATGGGAGCTCATGCCAAGAAGTCCCACATGTGAGCAAGCTACGGTGTACTGCAGTCATGAATAATTCAGTGAAGTCTTGTAGATCGGATGACTTCGGAGACACGCTTCAAGAAAGAAAAGAGAAAAATACGTATATCTTTTTTTTTAGGGTTACAAGATTGGTTGTTTGGGGGAGGTGAAAGTTTTCTGGGGATAAAAGGGGAGTTATGATATATATATAAATACAGACCTAGCTAAAAGAACAGAACATTAATTCTCTTTAAGCTAAAAAAATGTACTTTTAAACATGTTTAACCATAAATCCTTTTCTTGTCGTAGTGTTAATAATGTAAGAAATACAAAGGGTCATGGAAAGTGCCTTTGCTGTGAGGCATCTCATTTACATTAGGTAAATATAGCATGTATCCCTCAGTGACATAGCTTTAAATGTGTAATGAAGGGATCACGTCAGTCACAAGGACGGCTCTTCTGGAATTCTTATCATAAACTTATTACAGATAAATCTATATTTAACATCCTGTGTGAGATCACTTGTGTAACTAATGAATAACTGTTTGATGGGAGAGTATTAGTAGAAAAGTATGAAATGCAGGTCAATCAAAAATAACTGATTTTCATTAAATATAACTGCATATTTTGATTAAACTTGTTTTCATGAAGGTCAGTGTTTAGTAAACTTGCTGTTTTACCCCTCAAAGACAGAGCTGTTTTTTTATATTTTGTACCCTTCATGACAATGGCTTTCTTTAGACACCATTATTTTGATCATATCATCTAATTTACTGTAAAAAAATATATAAAATATGGTGAAAATTTGAAATGAAAAACCTGTCTTTCCCAACATCTCATGAGTACAGCGATACCACCCATTCATAGGTTTGTCGGTTGTTTGGAGCTAAAACGCCACATTTGCGAGATGCACTTTTTTGAAAAAAAAAATTGACATCTGGTCACTCTGCGCCCATGTCCAATTTAATTTACCCCATGAAACCATACATTTTTCGAAAACAAGATACCCCATGGGTATTTCAAATGCTAGTATTTTAGCTCTTTCCATGCCAGTTTTTTTTGTGAACATACAGTGCTAATTTTAGGACTTTCTCAAAAAATAAACAATTTTCTTTTGGACTTTTTTTTCACATTTTATTGGAACCAGATGGTTCCCGTGATTTCTGGGTTTTTTGTTTTGTTTTTTTACCAATCGCATTGTGATTTGAAAGCTGAGCTCCATTGACTTTGATCTTGGGAGAACCAACATCCCTCACTAATGTGCTTTTAAAGCAGGGAGCAGTCCCAATACTGTAGATGTCGCATGTTGTTGCTCAGAGTAATGATCAGACAAGGCCTCTGAAGCAGGTTTTGGTGTTGCTGAATGCATCAACATCGAGGCATTATAGCAACACTGTTTTGGAGAAGAAAGCGAGCAACTCGTTTAACCCCATGACATGGGTTTGCATTTCCCTGACATGCCTGGCATGTCAATTGTCATCAAGTGATTAAAGGATCTGTGAAGAATAATAAATCAGATGACAGGTCCAAGTAGCAACCACTAACCCCATATTACTGTATTTGTTTGATTATAAGACAAGGTTTTTTCAGAGCTTATACCCAGCGCTGCAGAGGACCTGGATCATCCTCTCTGGCACTTCTGCCGGAGCTCCTATAGAAGCCTCGGCGGAAGTACCGGCCAGCAGCAGCGGAGGTTGTCTATGCCCATCGCCCAGGTGTTCACAGGCAGAGCTGCAGGGGACCTGGATCCTCCTCTCTGGCAGCCGGTGAATATCTGCGCAACGTGCACAGACAACCTTCGCTACTACCCAACATTTCCACCGGGGCTTCTATGACAGAGCACTAGTGTGACGTGATCTTCCTGTCCTCAGTCATAGAAGCCCCGGCAAAGTCCCAGGTAGCAGCAGAGGTTGTCTGTGCGCATCGCGCAGAAGTCCACCGGCTGCCCCCCCCACTTGACACCAGGAAGTCTGGAGAACGGGGGGCAAGCCTAAGGATGCTTCGGGGGGGCATATAGGGGGTATAAGGCATATCAGGGGGGCAGAGTAACAAATGGTGGTGTAAGGCATATCTAGGGGCAGAGTGGCATATAGAGGGTATAAGGCATATCCGGGGGGCAGAGTTGCATATAGGAGGGGCAAAGTGGCATTTCAGGGAGGCAGAGTGGCATATAAGGGGGTATAAGGCATATCAGGTGGTAGAGTGGCATATCTGGGAGGCAGAGTGACATTTAGGGGGGTATAAGGCATATCTGGGGGCAGATGTGCATAACTGGGGGGCAGGTTGGCAATAAAAGGAAATAAAAACAAAAAATGCATTTTTCTCAATCATAGTTTTTATTAAATATGTAAAAATAGTTTACATACATTAATATTTACTAGTAAAAAAAAATTCCTATAGGGTAGTCTTATATTCAGGCTTTTTTTTAATTAACATTCAAATTTAGGGGGATCTTCTTGTCTTATAATCGAGCAATATCAAGCTTTACTTGGTACTTACATTTAGCCCTTAAGATTTAAGTTTCATAATACATGCAGACCAACTAAGGACAAGTTACGTCCCATGGGTGCACCGATTATGGCCTTCCGCAACTTTATGGTGATGCTTCTTTTCATAGGAAAGATTCAGAACTTGGACATTATGGAATAGGAAAAAAAGCATGCCATGTTTTCATGTTGACATTTTCAATTGCAATGTTTTACTTGTTTGTGGATTTTATTAAAAGGAAGTATCTTGTCGTCCGCACCTCTTCTTATATTTCTCTTGTCCCATACTGCTCTGCTGCCTTTTCCTTAGGATAGAGTACCATTGTAAAGGTTTAAACACATCCTATATTCAATGTTCCGTAGAGTTTATCATAATAAATCACTTCCATTAATTTGTAAAAACATTACTTTACAACATCTTCTTCTTCTTCCGTAGACTAAAATGTTGCAGTATGGTAAGCTTCAATAGATAACTGGGATAGTACATGGTGTTTTTTTATTGATTATACCACCATTATTTTTTTGCTATGTGTAATCTCTGGATTTGAATGCTAATTTAATACACATTAATACAATATAGACATGCAAGCCAGAAAAACATTAAGAAAAAAACAACGTTGTCTTGAAGAGCTTACAGTCTAAGTGAATGGTTCAGATATCAAAAGGTCTGCAGAATTTATAGCATAGTGGTTATCACAGCATCCCTGCAGCAGATGCTTTGTGTAGACCTGTTTCCCTTTCCTACTAAGGATTTATCTCATCTGTCCTTCACCAGTCCTTCCTGCATATATTTAACATCTGGTGATTTCCTACTGGGTGGAAAAAACCACACACTATGTGACAGATCTATAAAAATTGTGAAAGCTTCACATTCTATATATATATATATAATTGTTTATATAATTGAAGGAGTGATTATGTGATTATGACATGTTATTTTATTTCTGTAATTTCCTTACTAGGAAAATAATTTGCAGACTGTGATTTTTTTTTTTACGGTCAGATTATTAGTATGCAATACTTAAATTAATATCATTACTGAAAGACACACAAACAATCTTATTTCCTGGATGGAAAAAAATGTTTGTTCAGTTTTATTCCTCAAATTGATTGGTTACTGAACATGGAGCGTAATAAATCAAGAGCCGCAGGATCAGTGATGGATTTATCTTCTGACCTAGAGCAGAGCCCACCAGCTGGCCCCTCTTCATCTGTACTACCTTAAGACATGGAGTGCCTGAATATGACAACACATACCTGTGCTCCTTATCTTAAAGGCGCACAGTGCCTAATAATCCAGGCTATGGGTTGAACATTTATGCACCTACAATCATTTTAACATTGTCTAGAGATCGTACATTATGTATTGATATAGATAGACAGGAAATTTACAGCAATTGCTGTTTTTCTTAAGCAGTTGAAAATTGAATCCCCACTTGGCAAGATAGTTGAACCCTTTTTTTTTTTTTTACCAATATCATTGCTGGATTCTTGTTAGTTGTCATATTCCTCTCTACAGTATTTAATATTGCTAATATTCTGTTCAGCATTTAACATTAAACTTTTAATGCAATGTAACAGTATGCTTTGAGCTACATTATATGACATAATTATTTGGACACCTGACCATCACACCTATAAGAGCTTGTAGGACATCCTATTCAAGAATCATGGGTATTGTTATGAGTTAGCTTGCTTTTTGCGGCTTTAACAGCATCCACGATTGTGGAGTATGTCTGTTTGAATTTGTGCCCATTCAGCCAAAAGAGCATTTGTGAGGTCAGGCACCAATGTTTGTCAAGAAGGCCTGGCTCGCAGTAGATGTTCCAATTCAAACAAGGATGTTGAATAGGGTTAAAGTTAGTGCTCCATGCAGGCCACTCAAGTTCCTCCACACCAGACTCATCAAACCATTTATTTATGGGCATTGCTTTGTGTACAGGAACACATGTTGGAGAAGTACCGACTTGGCTAATTAGGCATAAATTCCCACAGACACGCTCAAACATCTTATGAAAAGAGTGGATGCTGTTATAACCACAAAGGGGGGGGGCTCAATATTAATGGCCATAGTTCTGGAGTGGGATGTCCTACAAGCTCACATAGTTGTGATTGTCAGGTCTCCACATACTTTTGGTTAGCTGAAGGAAAGACAAGTAGGGCATTTATTCCTGCCTATCCACCCTATAATAATATTATTGTGATGTGCTGTTTGCATCACTTTTTTTGTGTTGTTTTATCCTCATCATAGTGCAGAGATGTCCTCTGGCCATATCAAGGCTATGGCCTTGCAGCTGGCGGGTAATTTATGTTACGTTGCATTAGTCAGGACTTGTGGCCAATGTCCTACCCGCAATACAGGGTTAACTGGGAAGACTAAGGGGCCTATAGACTGAAGCCTCTCACTAATTTTACAATGTAGTAGGCAAGATCAGCTCTTCTTTAAAACGACTCACACTGGAGTTAACCCTCCAAATGTATAAGAAAGTCAAGAAGCTGAAATAGCATCTCATATACAAAGTCCATATTTAATTTTTGATTAATCCAGAAAATGAATTTCGATCGTTTTGTTTCTGAATGGTAAAATGGCCAAGCTCATGTTCACAGATAACTCAATGTTACAACTAATTTTGTTGTAACCATATTATAAATGAGAAAATAAAAGCAATAGCAAACCCCGGTATATATGAAATGACTTGGAATTATTCTAATCCTGTATGTCAAAAAATAATGATAATATATTACTACAGTCCTAACAAACTGACAAAAGAAATTCTACTTCTTGAATTTCAAAAGGTCTCAGTTAAATTTACCAACAAGGGACATGCTATCAGTAAAATCCTACATAGTAGTTTGCTACTGGAGTTTTTAATGAGGTCAGTCACCCAGTCCTGTAAAACAATTAATTTCTACAGCACCTTGCTGCCTGTGTTCCAGCAAAGATGAATGTTCCTTTCTCCCCTCTGATTTACCAGTTCTTCATATTCATGTAAGGACAAATTGTCACTGTGCAGGTTTCTGTGACTATTTATCCCTGTTTTTGTGCTAATGAGGCCAATCTGTGGTTTCCCCTGTGGAAATGACAGCCAAATGGGAATGTAGGGCTATATGAAAAAAAGCGTATAGAACACCTGTATACAAACACAATTCTTTGTGTAGAGACCAAATGCTTCGATGTTTCAGTGTTTATAGGAAATTAATCATTCATCCTGTGGTGTGCCTGTACCTAAGCAGCTGAGGGTACCATGCTTAATCATGTTATGGGTTCCTTGCATCCTGTGTCTCACATACCTTTCCACAGAAAACGACATACCTCCAGGGGTCAATACACTTATTAATGAAGATTTGTGCTTCAGATGGAGCAGATCTTTCTTCATCACTGTCTCATGCTGTTTTACTGAGTTATTTTTAAAAAATGCAGTCATATGATACTAGTAGGTTTTATGGTACTGTTCTACTTTTCTGTTGCAGAGAGCATATTAGTACTTAACCCGTGGGATGGCATGCTTTCAATGCGACTATTGATGGGACTTTGTATGGCAGACCTGGTACGGGAAGATCCCCAGTGCTCTTGTGTCGATGGGTTACTCAAATAACATAAAAAGCTGCAAGATACGGGGCTCAGAGAGACTAATGGCACAGCAAAAAAATACTTTGATTTATTTTACATAGGATAAGGTCAACAGATTAACTGGGCCAATTGGTGCGAGTCAGGCTTTGGTTGAGCATATCTCCTTTGGGTCATACTAGACCTGTAGGTGAAGAGATTAGAGAAACGTGGGGTATATTGGAAGTCTTGGCCATTTTGTCTTTTGGCCTTTTGTCTTTGTGTTTGTTTGGCGTGTCCTCCTACTTCTAGGTGAGCAAATAAACATGCTACCCCGCTATAATATCAGAAACATATGCTACCTGTACGCTACCTGTGCAAGCAGATAAAAGTGGTGAAGATTGGCAGAGGTACACCAGGAAAGATTTTTTACGATATAGTAGACCCTTCCAAATTGCCCTAAAATAAATGTGTATCTTTGTGAAATTACAATTTTGTTTTATATTTTTTTTATTGAATGTTATACACTGTGTAAAAATATAAACCTATTCGTGGAAACTGACAATTTCTGTCATCAGATAAACAATGATCTTTATTGTGTCCATCTATGCTGCCGGGTGTCGATGTATAGGGGCCACAATTGGTGGGTGTCATAATGCTGTCATAGCCAAAAACAGCGATCTCATCAAAACCAATGCTTATAGGTGCATGTCTTTTTCTAGATAGTTGTTATTTCAGTACACAAAAACTTAAAATATGCTTTACTTTGCAGTATGGAATAATGGGAATTCTTTTTATGATCTCTCAATCTTTAGGATTGTAAAAGGAAAAAAAGTGAAAGAAATTTCATTTTGCAGGCACGGAGCCCATGCAATTTCATTTCATTACCAGTAAAAACTGAGCAGACTAGGATCTGCAAGTACTTCAGGCAATTCTGAAAGATGATAAGCATTTCATCATGGTTCTAAACATATTACCTTTTTGCTATAAATTTTATCAGCAACATTTCTGTGGTATTGTTAGGGTTTTTTCAGCACAATTTCTAGGTGTATCTCTTACAACCTATGCAATTTTAATGTGATCTGTGAATCCTTTTAGATAGAGACATATGGTAGGCTACAGAGTGGTTCCATACGGTCAGGACATGGCATTACCAAGCTCAAATTGCTTTATTAAATGCTCATTATATATTTTTTATTTACTAGTTATTTCAGCTAGGAAACTCTTTGGGTTTCACCCAGTCTCTGGATTAAGCCCTGCTTTCCTTGGTCTCCAGGTCACTTTCCTCTTTCTTTAGGCCGGGGGGGGGGCAGCATTTGTCCGCACCCACACCTTGACCACTTCCCCTGCTTCTCCTGCTCCCTTGACTGTCTGGGGAAAAACCCACCCCTATGTGCAGCCAGACCTGTCCAAAAACACAGACCGCCGCATCCCACATATGGATAGCCCCTATTCTTCAGAAAGCCAGTCCTGACCCTTGCTACAACACACTAATTTAAAAAGATTCAGACAAGGTCATGACAGTTGTCATGTATCTAGCATGCCCTCACCCTTAAACTCTCAAATTTGAAGTGACATGCACTCACAACACATATAGTTGTAAATACACAAGTTGAATTGTGGGTGTCAGTATGCATAGGGATGAACTGAATGTGGTCAATTGCCCTGATGGACCATTCAACTTCTTAGTGAAAAGACCAAAAGCAATTACGTTTTACTTTTGCATGTCTTTAAAATGGAAACAAATGTGTTAATTATAATTGAAATATCAGTCAATAAGTACATTTTAACTACTATTATTTTAACTGTCATTAACGGACTGTCATTACGGAAAAAGTAGGACACATGCCTACCCGAAACACACACAATTTCACCAGTCGTAGGGGGTAACTATTACTTAAATGTGAAGTAAAATACAAATAAAATGGATATTTTGGGGGAGCTGCTTTGATCATTTTCAAATCCCTTAATTATACCTTCTTTCAGGTAATCTCCCTACTTTGTTTATAAGTGAAGGCTGCATTCCCACACTTCTCATTTTCACAGTTAATATAGTTTTTAACACAATTTTGCGTAGCATCTCCTCATGAGAATTGGGTAATTCTTGATGAATGGTTGCCTTTAATCCCTTGTAATGACAGAGGGGGGATACAAACAAGTCTCCATCGTTCTGTTTGATTGAAGCAACATCTGTTGTGGATTTTAATCCTTTTCTCTGATTCTCAGTTTGGATTGCATCTTTTTGCTCTAACTTTTTTCTTTTTTTTGTTACTGAAAAAGCCACCCATTGCTTTGTCCATCTGTTAAAACAGCAATTGCCATCTGCATTATTGAATTAGTTCAGATTTTGTGTTATGTATGTATATATATAATTAAAAAATATCTGTTTCTGAGAATGTTTTTGGTTAAAGAGCTAAGGGACTTTGATTTGTATGCATTGTGCTATTTTTTTTTATTTGATCCTAAAAGTGACCCAAATTAAACATATGCAAAACTTTTTTGGTACTAATGACACTTGAATGATTCTAGGTTTGTTATTATTATATGGTCACTTTTCTAAGTATTGTACAATTAATTACCAAGACAATACATTTTGTTACCCTTTAACCCCTTAAAGACCAGAGGTTTTATGCTATAGGGCCAGAGCAATCTTTGTGTATTGCATCTCCTAGCAGTTGCTAGTTGAGGTGAGGGAGACCTCCATCTGGCTCCACATACCCCCTAGTGGTGTCTTTGCCTACAGTGGCCAGTTAAGCTAGTGGAATTAGCACGCCACATTCAAGATGGCCACAATGTACTGATTGAAGGTTACAGGATTTGAATTTTGGCGCCAAATCTGGAAATAGTGCTTATTAGTACCTCTGCCTTATATAAACCCTTTAGAAGACAACTGGACTTGGCCCTCTGATGGCATTGCTTCCTACACTATTCTGATTATTGCGTGTTCTGATTATTGACTTCTCATGTTTAACCTTGGCTTGACCTTGTTTATCCTGATTTCTGGCTCCTTACCCTGGCTTGTTCATCGCTGAGACTAAACTCTGGTTTCCAGACCTTGGCTAGTCATTCTATGTCTCTGCAGCCTATACCCTTGTTGCTTTTCACTTGTATCAGAGTCTCCATCTTGCCCTGTGTGTAACAGAATCAGAGGGCTATGATGAGACCCTCATCGGTAGGACAACTGGGTACCTGTAAGGCACGTCTAAGATTGCTGCCATTGGAGGGGGTTATTGCTTACATGTAACAATTTGACCTTTGACTTCAAGAGAGATAGACCCAGAGAGAGAGAGAGGAACAGTGGTCCAGAGAGATAGAGGAAGGCAACCAGCTATTCATTTGGCTCCTCAGTTCTTACCTCCAGCTACTACATTAGAAAGCACAGAGGAGCCTATGCAATTGGGACCAGCTCAACTAACAGAGCAAGAGAGAAACAGAAGGAGACAGGAGGGATATCTTGTATGATCATGTCCTAAGAAGCCGGGAAACGCCCACACCTAAGCAGGGGGAGCTGCCATAGGCGTATTTGATTTGCCATCTGACCTACTAGTAGACTTTATTGTGAAATTACCTAACTCCAAGTGTCATACAATGATCCTCATGGTTGTTGACCACTTCACTAAAATGGCTTACATGATATCACTAAGGAAGTTACCCAACGCTACCCATTCGAGTGCCTCTGGCTTCTGGTGCGACTATACCAAGGCTCTGGGAATATCCCTTAACTTTTCTTCGGTGTATCATCCCCAGACCAATGGGGTGCCAATCAACACCTCAAGCAATAACTACCTGCTGCCTGGACGAAGAGGGAGACTGCAATCAAGATCTCAGCAGCCACCAGGGAGGACAGTGAGACTCCCATCCAGCTCACAGCAGTGGCAACACCCACCACGGAGGCTCCATGCACTCCCTAGTGGTGTTGAGTCCAGCTGTCTCTGCCTACAGTGAAAAACCACTCCACGCTCAAGATGGCCACGATGTAATAATGGATGTAGAGTGACATCACAGGAATTGAGTTTCGGCTCCAAATCGAGAAACTGGACTTTGCCCATTGATGGGCATGCCCATGTTTAATATGTGTGTTCTATTGACTTCTTGTGTTTGACCTTGGCTTGACCTTGTTTTATACAGACTTCTGGTTTCCTAACCCCGGGCCTGTTCTCTGTTGAGCCCCAACTCTGGCTTCCAGACCTTGGCTAGTCATTCTACTTCTCTGCAACCTATACTCTCAATGTTCTACCTTGTATCAGCATCTTCATTTTACGCTGTGCTTGACAATTGCCATGTCTTTCTTTAACCATTATATTACTCTTTCTCATTTAGTGTACCCTTTAAATATATATGTTGCATGGCAAATAAGGCTATTACAGAAACCATATGCATATAGGTAAGACATTATTTTTTTATAAAACAAAATAAAAATGTATTCACAGTTTTAAAGGTATAAGTTATCCGAATATCAAAAATAAATTTGTTCACTTTCCTTATTTGAAAACCAACAATATTCCTTTATAATTTTCATTTATTTAGTTTTTCTAGTTTTTTAATGTTTTAATTTATTTTTTAAACCCTACCCTACCCTACTTATTTTCGAACACCTAGAAACAGGTAAAAATAAAAATATATATATACTGAGAGTGGGGTATTTGTACATGGAGGTTGAGGGGTTGCTGAAGTGTGCTGTGTGCGTGGGAATAGGAAGAATTTGTTAATATAAACATTAAATAAATATAGAAAGAGGGTTCTGTCACAAAAATCATTACTTGCATGAAATCTACCTAACTTGATGGAAATTGTTTTAACATTGATAGCATACATTAGTGGAAAGTTACAGAGTCCAGTCATTACAATTTATTAGGATAAACTGACAATTAACAATATAAGCAATTCCTAATATCTCCTACATAGTGTAGCAAATAAGTAAATATAGTCTTTTAAGAAAAATATTTATTTGCTGCCATACAGCCACACACCTACCTAAACAAATATGGGCATATTTTGATAAAGTAAACACTGGCCTTCTGCACCTCAAGGATTAGACTTTTGGTGGCAGCAAAATGACATTTAATTAAACTTTTAAGACTACAGGGGAAAGTTAAAGACACAAAACTGACATATGGAAATGAATGGAAAGTCTCTGCTTTCCTTGGTTGTGTTTTATTTACTCTTCATGTGACTTTTCCATTAAGACCCACAGAGATTTATTTCTCTCTGCTGAAGACAATGTGTATTTTATTGAGAAGAGATGAGTGATACAAGATGTCAGACATGGATTACTGTAAAAGCCACACTGTGGGATGTCAGATGGCTAAAATGTGTTTATACAAATCAACCGAAAATACAAGCGAAAAAATCTAGTATCACATTGTATCTCCTCTAATCCATCAGTTGCAGACTAAATATATTTTGAGGGATAGACTTTTAATAAAATATATATTTTTTTGTTTGTTTGTTTGTTTGTTTCCTTGCTGCAAGTTATATAACAACAACACCTTCACATCTGTCAGTAAAATTCAAAAAGTTTTAGATAAAACTAATTGATTGCGGCAAAAGAAAGTTTAAAAATTGAAATTTCACCCCTCATTTCATTTTAATCTTCTGTCATTTTCCATTTACTATGTCATTAAACTTTTTTTTTCTGCCCAAGGGTTGTAGTATTTTTATGAGGAATTATGGGCTGTGTTAAATCCTTCCAAAATATTGTGACAATCCTGGAAGATGCACACTAGGGATGTTTCACAGCACAAAATAGGAAATAAATTAGGCTTGTCAAAGCATGGAGGAGCTTGTTAGCAGTGTCAAGAACATTCACAGCTAAAATACCAACTAATGTTAAAGTTAAAATTATAAAATCCTCACAGGACTTAAAGGAAATAGTGTTTCACAGATTTTCAGCGTTAGGAAGACGTGCGTCAAGGACGTAACCTGTTGCGGATAGAAGCCTTATTTTGTAGAAATATAAGTGACACAATGCAAATGTAAGATTTGTTTTTGAGAGACAGACTATATATTTTAAAAAAGGGGATCTTTAACCCCTTAAGGACAATGGGCGGTCCCTAAACCGATTGAAAACAATGCATTTTGAGCCTGTACATGTACGGGCTTTGTCATTAAGGGGTTAATGATATACTCATACATACCAGCTATTGATGCTTTAAGTATATTAACCTTTAGCCTAGTTTAGTGCACTTGGCACATTAAATGACTACACAATAAATGGTTTTAGAAAGTCCCACAGCACGGAGAACTAAGAAAATGTAGAAATGTAGGTTTATAGTGCATAGGTGGTATTAGTACTGTACATGTAAACTAAAGCTAAAACCTTCATGATTAAGGTTGTTATTTTTACACTTACAAACCAAAGCATTGTTAGCACTTTAGCTGTTTTTGTTAAACCATGATTTCTTTTTAATTTTCACTTGATTTCACACACAAGTTATGTATTGTATTTTCATACACATACATTTAATAGTGCCAAAATATAAACTTAGATAAAATAAATATATATTTTTCAAAATTTTGCTTAGGGTTTCTTCCATAGATGTCAATGATAAAAACCCAAACTGCTGAAACTGCTTGAAAAAGAAAAAAACAGGGGCTCCTTGTGAATGCTCCTGAGAGTAATTACAAGCGCCATAGTGAGGAACACTCTGCATCTCACAAGATGACGGTGGCTGGTAAAAAGTAAAAGATTTTGTTAACTTATGTTTAAAAAAAGAAAAGCACAAAAAATTACTACCTCAAACTTTGACAAAGGCTGGTGGTAGTAATAGTAAATTGAACTGGCCAGCTTCAAATAGGACATGGACCCTGGAATGACCAGATTTGAAAAAAATGTTTTTTAAGTACTCGACTTGTTCTTATTGTATGTCTGTAGATAAGTAAAAAGAGATTTGTATTGTTGTTTTTATAGTAAATTAGATGATATGATCAAACTAATACTATCTAAAGAAAACCCTTCTTGTCCTGAAAAATATACACTTTTCTGTGGGTACACTAAATGATACAATTACAGCTAAACACAAGCACAGCAGAAGTGTTAAAACAGCCTTGCCACCAAGGGAAGAAAATGTAAAAAAAAAACAAAAAAAAACAAACAGTCCTTAAGGGGTTAATGTTTTGCTTTTTACTTTTAAACTAAGAAATTTATGGAATGTGTCATGTGAAAACAAAACAACTACATTAATCAACAGAGCATAAAAGAACATAAAGCATGTAAATTAACAGTTTTTTTTGGTATTTTTCAGTTATACATTTGTACCTACCTGTCTCTTGTGTTTAAAACATGACATTTCTCAGCAAGCAGCTGACTTATACTTCCTAACTGGCTGTTAATTAATATCTTTATAAATCTACATAACACAGTTTAATTCTAGTGCTGAAAACTGGAAATAGCAAAGTTATATGACTGTCTGAAATATGGCTAACATAATTAGCTCCACAACCGCTTTCTTGAAATACTTTTTGAAATTCCTTGAAAATGGAGAAATAGTCTGGATTGTAATTTAATTGGTTTAATGTCACATATAGAGTTGACAAGAAACATTAAGCTATTTAACCGGGAGGCATTTGTACTCAGAGGTTCACAATTGGTTTTGGGGTCCCAATATGTGTTAAACTACACGTTTTACTAGGTAAATAAAAGATTTTGATTTCATAGACATAATTTATCTTAAATGTACAAAAAGTATAATAAATTTAATGCAGTATTTCAGGGTGAAAGTAAAGAAAATGCAAGCAATATTCTGTGCAAAGTAATTATTTCTCAGATTATTATGGTTAGATAGGATAACTGGAAGTACCAAAAAAATCTTTTGGGAACATAGCGATTTTCGCAGAAATTTCTTAAGGGTTGCATGGAAATAAGTTAATAATTAAATCCCAAGTAAACAGAAGATGGAATGAAATATATATATTGTATTAGCATAGGCCAAACAAGACAGGTTACTTTAAATCCCCCACAAGTAATGATGAGTAAGCAAAAAAGTCAGTAAACATGTTTGGAGTATGGTGAAGGGGACATAAAAGGACATTGGAATCATCCTACAAATTGCTCACTAGGTGGTATCGGGTGCCGGCAGACCTCCACCACTTTCTGCCCCACGTCCCACCACACTGTTGGAGATGTGGTTCTGGTGTTGGCGCCTATCTTCACATTTGGTGGGACTGCCCCCTGGTGAGGCCTCTCTGGTTGGCTGTTGAGGCGGTGATTTGGGAGATTATGGATCCTGATTTCCGCCTCACCCCTGAGGGTGTACTCCTACATCACACGCAGTCGAGCCTGGGGTCCTACAAACGTTCCCTGACCTGAGAAAAAAAGGACATATTGGACAATGCTATGCTTCCGGCTTTATGGGAATAGTCTGGGGAAGGCCCCTTTCTATTCCAGCATGACTGTGCCCCAGTGCACAAAGCAAGGACCATAAAGACATGTTTGGATGAGTTTGGGGTGGAATAACTTGTCCGGCCGCACAGAGCCCTGACCTCAACCCCATCAAACACCTTTGGGATGGAGATTGCGAGCCTAACATCACAAATGTTCTCCCAGATGAATGGGCAAAAATTCCCAAAGAAACACTCCAAAACCTTGTGAAAAGCCTTCCCAGAAGAGTGCTGTAGCTGTTATAGATAGGGGGTAACCAACTATTAATGTCTATCTATTTAGAATATGATGTTGTAAAAGTTCCTGTTGTTGTTAGGGTCAGGTGTCCCAATACTACACTCTCCATATGGCGTGTATATATGTGTGTATATGTATATATGTATATGTATATATATATATATATATATATATATATATATATATATATATATATATATATATACACCAGCTTCTCAACTTTTTATTCATAATTATTCATTATTATTCATTATTATTATTATGATTATTGTTATTGTCTATTTTGAGATAAAAATAACATTTTGCTTGTCAAGATAAAAAGGTAACTTTGTAAAAGAAAAAAAAATCATTAAGACAACTATAATAAAAACAAGATAACACCAGGGACATTTCTCTTCCCTCAATCCACACAAGAATGTGTTTTTATCTTTATGGCTCACATGTGAAAGAAGAGTCCATAACTCACAAGTAGCATGTTTACATGAGTTGTAAAGCCTGTCCCTTAGGAGGAATCAGAATAAATCCACTCACGCTACATTCTTTTTATGATAGGAATAGATATAAAAGAAATATTTCCTAAGCACGCACTCATTTGGCATTCATATTCAAAAGCTAATGCTACTTATGGACGTATTTTATTATTCACTTATGCTGTTTAACCCCCTAACATATTAAAAGTGTAATGTATCATTTTCAAAGGATTACAGGCTGTCAGAATATTTAATCACATTTAGAAACGGGCAAGTTTAGTTAGACAGACTGTAAAAAAAAAACAAGCTAATCCAGACATTTCAGTAACCAGTGTGCAAATTTAGCTAGCAACACCACTGGATACCATGTGAGGACCACAATAAATGAAAGACCACACTTGGGAGAACAAAAGATTTGCACATGAACATTTGAAAAGCATCTCTATTATCTTCCACTTGGTGAGCAGTGCATCTAATTGTTTGCATATTCTGCCTTTTATTTTGAGTATTATTATAATTATCACATGCAACATTAGTGGTTTTTGTAAAATGTTTACAGATATCTTTGACCCAGTTTGACCTAAGTTCTAAGAACCCTCTAGTGACTTTTCCCTGGCAGTTGAACCTCAATTTTTTCTTGATCTTTGTGTCATATGTATGGACATTTGAATTAAGCTTTCTTTCTACTCATTCAGTTGCACACAGAGGTGTAAATGACCCTGAGCTGCTCTGGCCTTAAGATTTTAGGCCATTTTCACATGTTTTACATTTACCAGAGGATCTAGATTAACACATGCTTTAGGCAGCCTTTACATCTATATTAAATCCTTTTTTGTGTTCCTTCATAGGGTTTTTATGCAGTCCCTTCCTTTAAACGTGGATCAGTCAGGTTGATTTGTCCTGCATTGATGTAGAATTATATATATATATATATATATATATATATATATATATATATATATTATGAATCTATGCTTAATCTTAAATAGACGGCCTCTTAAATTACTGGTAATATAAAAGATCGCATCATCTTAACTTAGGGTAGGTGACCTTCTTGTGCAAGGGATGCCGAGCCGTCCATTCATAATGTATTGTCATGGGATTTGTTGAATGCTGTCTTCTTATATGCACTATGCAGGGTCAACTCAAGCATCCTTGCAAGACAAAATCCATAGAGTTTAAACCTCCAAAATGCATAGTTGAAACTCGCTTGCAACTTATGGTTTAGGGAATTCACTTTATAACTATAAGTACCGTATTTGCTCGATTATAAGACGACCCTGGTTATAAAACAACCCCCCCAAATCTAAATATTAATTTAGGAAAAAACAAAAAGCCTGAATATAAAAGAGAAAAATATATATTTTTTTATTTCCTTTTATTTGCCAACCTGCCCCCCCAGTTATGCACATCTGCCCCCAGAAATGCCTTATACCCCCTATTTGCCAGTCTGCCCCATGATGTGCCTTTTAACCCTCTATATGCCACTCTGCCTCCAGAAATGTCTTATACCCTCCTATATGCCACTCTGCCCCATGAAATGCCTTTTAACCCCCTATATGCCAGAGTGGCATATAGGGGGTTAAAAGGCATTTCTGGAGGTATATATATATATATATATATATATATATATATATATATATATATATATATACCTCCAGAAATGCCTTTTATATATATTTTATATATTATATGCCTTTTATATATATATATATATATATATATATATATATATATATATATATATATATATATGCTAACAGCAATCACACTCCTATCAAGCCAAGGCAGCCAGTACATGCTGGAACCTGGGGATGATAGGAGTGTGAGTACAGCCTCCCTATGCCATGCTACCACCACCACCCCACTTACACATCCATGCTATCACACACTCATTCACAAACATTTAAATACTCATTCATTCCATTTATCACACATACTTGCTCAAAAACCCTCCCCCACCCCCTTACCTGAACTGCAGATCTCTCACTCTAAGACTTCTGCAGGGGCCCAGCTGTGCGAGCAACTTCTCTGGCCCTGCCCCCAGAGGAAGGAGGGGGAGGCAGAGTTATGTGACACTCCTCTAGCTTCCTGTTCTCCTGCCGCTGGTAGAAGAGAAGCTGCTCGCGACCAAAGCACCGGTAAGCAGCCTGGCCCCAGCGGAGATCTGATTAGAAGACGACCTCGATTATAAGACGAGGGGTATTTTTCAGAGCATTTGCTCTGAAAAAAAACCTCGTCTTATAATCGAGCAAATACGGTATATAATGTAAAAGGAGTCTAGTCACTCCTCGAATCCCATTTTGCTTAATAATTCTTAAAAATAATGTATTGCATATTATTAATTAATGTATTAATTAATACATATGCCACGCATACACTCATTTACCAAATTCCTTGTTAATTTCCACTTGTGTAGAAACATATAACCAGTGCTCGTGAGTGATTTATTCAGCTTTCAAATATAAGGAATTTTAGAGTCCATGATCACATGATAGTTCAACTATGTCACTTATTTAATCACTGCTGTAATTGAAGAATAATGTAACGTGGATGAAACATGGGAATTATTGAAATTGACTGTGTAGTTGAGCATTGTAAACCCCAGAGATTCAGTGTGGTACAGTAAAAAAAAATAACAGTATTGACCTAACAATAAAAACATGTTTGATATACACTTTCAATTTCATTGCAGGGTTTTTATAACTGTAACTGGTAAAGGTATCTTCTAAATGCATGGGGGATTAGTACCAAAAGGTATCTTCTGAATGCATGGAGTATTAGTACCAAAAGGTATCTTCTGAATGCAGGGCCGGCCCAAGGCATAATGCCGCCTGGGGCGAAGTTTAAAGTGCCGCCCCCCATTATCTACCCTTCCTCTGCCGCCCCCATTATCTACCCTTCCTCTCCCTCCCTCCCTATTATCTACCTTTCCTCTCCCTCCCTATTATCTACCCTTACTCTCCCTCCCTATTATCTACCCTATCCCCCCCCCTCCTTTGTACTTACCTTTCAGCAGTCCTGCGGCGAGTCTCCCTGCTCGGTGCCAGCTTGTAATGATGAGCACCGGAAATGACATAATCTTCCGGCGCTCAGCATTACAAGCCAGCACCGAGACCAAAAGGGCTTGGGGCGGCATGGGGTATTAGTACCAACTGAAACTCACTCATTTACAAAGAATTATTTATTTGTTTCTTTCAGTAACATCCTTTATTACAAGCAGCTTATTATTAATTTAAATGGAATACTTTAACACAATATGGGAGAGTCTGTGCTTTGAACAACTATATCCTTAGCAAAGTCTTCAATGCGAGAATACGATATCAGCTATGTCTGTGGGTGTACATTAAACATTTGGCAGCAATTTGTTTCCAACATTTGGCAGCAATTTGTTTCCAAAATGATGTTACAGCTACATTTTGCAGCAGAATGCATTACATGATTAAGACAAGACCAGTGGTAGAGTTTTGTACTATATATTGTTAACCAAACACTGCTGATGGTAAGATGATGTATAATACATATTTTTTTTTAATTAATATTTTTATATGCATTTCTGTGTTAGCAGTCAACACAGTACACCAATGCCTTAAAACACAGGGTGTTAATCCAATCTAGACATTTCAGTCACAGATGTAGGTCAATTTGAGTAAAATCCAATATTTTCCAGCCAATGCCATTAAAAAAAGAAAAAAAGAAAAATAATTCTGATTTACAAACTTGTAGTGTTTATAAATAATCAAAAAGAATTTGAACAATCTTCTTTAAAAAAGGCTGTTTAGAACAAAGCTACATCCATTTCTAAAGATACAACGAAATAATAGTTCAAAATTAATTTTTAATGAAACATGTAAACAATTCCAGCTGTAATCAGCAACCAAAGACTCTAATACCGATTAATGTAGGGGAGAAAAAAGGACCCTGTGCTTATAGGGAAAGTTGTGTTCCCAATCTTTTGCATTTATATTGATATATAAATTCTTCACATGGGATTCGTGTTACAAGATATTATGCACCGGTTATGGAAAATAGAAACATTTCAATACTTAAAAGGGATTTAACAAAGTACAAGAAGAACGTTTATTTCAAAGGGAGAAGAAATGTTATTAGAAGAGGACATAATCTAAAGCTGGAAGATCAGAGACTTAATTTAAGGAAGTTTAACTTTATTGAGAAGGTGGTATATAAGTGGAACCGTCTCCAAGCAGAAGTGGTGAATGCTAATACAATAAGGGAATTTAAACATACACTGAATAGGCATATGGATGCTGGATATAATACAAGGACCGATTAAGGATTCAGTCGTTATATCAGGTAAAACAACTTTGCCGTCCATCCGGATAGACTTTGCCTTCAAATTCTATGCTTCTATGTATCAGAATCTACAGTGAGGGATTAAGACACAGAAGCTCTAATGCTTTTTCCAAGTTGCAAGCATATTTCACATCAGACAGCTTGCAGAAGATGATACCCCTCCTAAACATTAAGTGTATTATAGCACTTTTACACTTAAACATTTCCTTCCCATGTGGACCTTTATCAAGAAAGACTTTAGGGAATAGAAACACTGAATGCATATTGCATGAGCTTTAACATTTCCCCATTTCTGGTGCTATAATACCACTTTCACACAGTCAAGATCACATTTTAATTGGAGGTTCTTTTTTTGCAGTATTCTTCATTAAAATACATAAAAAAAAATCATTTTTAATTACGCATCTAAAAAGTGAAATTCCCATAAAGGGACTGCTCGGGTCTATGAATACTGAGAAACAAATGTAACCTTGGGCCTATAGAGTTTGTAGAAGTTCTGGTTTAATTGTGATGCAATGCTGGAAATGTTGACCTGATTCTTGAATCTTGCTGTTAGTTGATTGTCTACCACAGCTATGAATCCTTACTTTGTAGTAAGTCATCAGCGTTATGATAATGAACAGTTGAACCATCTCACTTCAGAGGTTCTCATGGGTGCCACAGCATGACAGCGTACTATGCTTTGATTCTCACATTGCATCTACTCTCTCTTAACATTGTGTCAATATAATGCCAAGTATGAATAATATTTCTATTGTAGGACACAACAAAGAACCCAAGAGCGAAGTGTCATTTGTTTAAGCTCAGATAAAAATGTTCATAAATTTTTCAGTGGTACAAGCTAATAGAAAAAAGAAAATCAAGCTCCGTATCAAGGGATGTATTTCAATGAATGGTATCAGACCCAAAGGTTGCTTTCGTGGTAAAATAATAACACAGCTCTTGATTCAGGAAAATGTTTCCAAATCATGACTGCAAAAACAGGCTGATAAAAACGTGTTGTAGCTCTAACCTTTGGAAATTAGAAATTGAGTGTAAATAATTCTGGCATTTAGTGGAGATCATTAACACCGGAATATGCCAGCCAGCTTATAGGATATCTGTTGGTGGTCTCGAGTAATTTCTTCAGTGGACAGATGTCCTCTCTTAACTAACCATTTAGTGAGCATTAAAGTTGACCTACTCAGTAACATTTTCTGGTCCATTAAAGCATGAGAAATAAAATATAGTGACACAGATGTCAGCATCCATCAACAGAAATGGTTCGAATTCAACAAAACCAAAAGCCTTATATTATAAACAAGAAAATAGCACAGGAACGTGGCAAATGAGCAGAAGCTGTCGGCGGATCTGCATTTCTACAGTTTTCTCCAATGCACAGAATGTTTATGTCTACTCTTCAGAAGTAAACATGTATTACTTTTGCTCATTCATGAATATTTATATATTATTTTTATTACTTGGAAGATTGGGGGGGGGATCTACTTTTTAAATGGAACGAGTCAGTATGAGTTTCTTAATGTGAAATTATTTTCAATTTAGAACATTTTATTTGACAAATATTCTGAAATATATTTTGAGACATCTGCTTTATAAATAATAAACAAACACAAACACATAAAAAAAGCTGCATGCATTACATTTCTGACATATAAGTCAGAGTTGATATTTTGTTTTTAATGATATATATTTATATATATATATATATATATATATATATATATATATACTTTTAATGCCCATCAGCATTCATTAAAAAAGATGGCCATAGGAATGTCCAGAATGACCATGTTAAAGTCATTAAGAAGAACATATTAAAGTTTTTCTGTACCCTATTATTTTCACAGGTATCTTTGTCAGAAGTAAACCCAATATAGGACACCCTGTGTTTTTTTGTTTGTTTATTGTCATGGTGGTTCCAGATTCTTGTCACAAACTTTAAAAAATATGTTGAAAATAGCACATTTGTTGTGTGTAGATAAAACATATAAAGCATATTAAGTCTTGCTGCTTGCACCATGCATTTTTTGACTGATAATACTACAACCTGAAAACCATGACGGATAGTTCTCCGGGGTGGCATTGATGTGCATTTAAGCGAGTATAATAAACAGTAAAGCGTACCACAATTACCAAGATTTCCATAACAGTTTGGTGTCCTTGTCAACCCATTACAGCAAACTTCAATGTTTTTCATAATCTATAACCCAAATCATGGCAACATTGAACAATCCATCCCAGGGATATCCATAGTAGTCCCAATGTCCAGGAACTTCTGTGTGCGCTGTCCTGTTCCCTTTTTTCCTCCTCCATATAGGAGCTACATTGCAAGGTTGGATCAGAGATGATGGAGGCAGCCAAAAGAAAGAGGGGGGAGAGAAGTGAAGGGGCTGAGCAAGACACAGTGTGGACAGAGCTAAATGCAACTTTCCTTACCAAGAGCTTTCCAGTCATGTCATAAACCATAGGGCAGCCAAGTCAAGGGAAGACTGTGCTGGTCAGAGACCTAACCCTGGGGAAATATGTTTATATGAGAAAATACTAGCAAAATCACATTTATACGTCAAACCAGAAACCAGCAGGTTTCTTAGGAACATGAAAAATATGTTTATGTACACTTTTTGTTCTAAAAGAAAATGATGGAAATAAATGAACACACAAAATATTCTTAACTAGATAAGGACAATGACAAATATCTAGATTCCTCAGAACTTGTGTTCTAAGCACCTATTCATATATGCCAAAATATATAACACAGGGCATGTGCACACACGTATATGCATACATGCTCTATTGTCCATTGTTTAAAACAGATTTATTTTATAGATGCCGCGAATGAAGTATTTGCTGTTCAATTCCTCAGTGAAATGGTCCTTAGACGCTTTAATCCAGATACATTTCTTGAGTACTCGCAAGGCTTGATTTATTTCTAACTTAGCCAATGATTCCCTAGTGTTATTACTTTGCCTCTAATATTTGTGCCTTGAGAGCTCCTAGTAGCAAAGCGTACCCTACTTTAGTTTATTTCTGGATCATAGGAAGTATGTCATTGTCTTGAAATAAGGAAAAAAGAAAGCAAGCAATTTTTCATCCGAAACATTCGCTCTCTTAATCATTTGCAATGCTCCTATAATGACTTGCAGTACAGAATGTCTTTTGGAACACATCTGCCCTTTGCTGACACTCCAATTTACAAAATGGAGTGAAATTATTGTATTAAAGTAATATGTGTTAATAAATTCTGAGTGTCAAAAACACAACTACACAAAGTTAAGTTCTGGAGTACACTGGATACTTAGTAGTGGCAACTTTAGCCTGAACTTAACCTTTTTTCTGTTAAAAAAAAAATACTGACCTAAGGGAAAGCGAATACTTTTTTTTTTTCTATTATTTCATTTGAATGGACAAAAAAACCTCACAGTAGTTTAGAATAGTTATTTTGCAGGCTATAGCGCTTTTGACTACTGTTCTTTATAAAGATATTCTCGTATCATTAGCATAATTCTCAGAATACACTGAAAAGCAATTTCAAACTATACATAATTTAAAATGAACATTTTTAATGAAGATTAATAACTATACTTCATTTAAGGCATGCAGAGCACATTGCCCTTAAGCAAACAATGCTGGTTTACCAATGTACATATTTTAATTTAAACTAAATATTGAATATACTTTATTTTAAATTTGCATGTTTTCCAGAGGATATAAATGAACGAATCACTCACCTTGGTACTTCTCTTTGCAGGGTTCATTCCAATTAAATCTGAAAGTACTAAGCATAATCCATCTCAGACACTAAACACAGGTTTTAAGGAGTTTGTTTGTTAATGGCCACGAAAAGAACATTTGTAATTTGAAGTGGATCTGTATGATGCAAAAAGAAGTGATCAGTAGGAGGTTTTCTGTAATTGTAACATTTTTCTTTTGTGGAACATAAATATTTGGGTTATTCATATATATCTGGGAACTTTCGAATCGCCTTGGGAGTTCAGATATCATACCCCCTTGTTCTCACCCCACGCTGTACTGTCTTCTGCATGGGAAAGGAGACCATTGAGCCAGCATAGATTGGAACTTATAAATTGTCAGGGATGTATCAATGGGGTTTATTCACTAAAGGGAGAGTTATCCTGAGAGGTTGTGGGAGATCTGTGGTTGTAGCTCCTTGACGCCACTATAAATTATAAAGGCCCAACCCCAGTGAGCTTCTGCGACATAAGATCATCGAGTAGATATGCTAAAAATAGTGTTAATAAATGTGTTTCAATTATTTTTCTCACCCCATCACTCCCTGCTTCGCTCTTTGTTCATTTTCAATATTTTCCTCGCTTTTTTACTTGATACTTTCTCACTCTATCACTAGCTCCCTTTCGGAATTATCAATTATATTTATGGTATCTTGTGTTTTCCCTTTGCTGGTCAAAATGGCATTTACAAAATAGAGATATTATGTATGTTATTTTTTTGAGTTAAATTGCAATCTTGAACTATTGGATAAAAAAAAAAAATAACTCATGTTTTAAGAGATAAACTATTACTTTTTATCGACTTTTGATAAATAGACCCATTGGGCACTCTTGTGATAAAATTGCTTGTAATGTGTTGTACGGCTAGGGAGGTAGTTTATCACTTTTTCTCCAAAGTTGTGTTTACATGATGATTGATGCTCAACCCAGTAAAAAATAAACTATAATCCAGCTGGAAAAGCAATAACTCATTTGAAGTGATTCAGAATATCTCTTTTCAATGATTTAAGTAAAGAATGTTCACTTGGAAAACAATACAAAAATAAGAGCTTGTTATATTGCCGATGTTTATCAAACCTACTTTAGGATTAAATATTTCCTTTTTATGTTAAAATTAGTTTTTTTTATGTACATGTATGTTTGTATACAGTTGTATACACGCTGGAATTTATTCACTCAACTGTGACTTGTAGAAGAGTAATGGTAGAATGAAACATTTCATCTCAAGTTCTAAATGATGTGTTATGAAGGGCCGGCCCTGCTGAGTTTACCTTAGTTGCCTATATAACTAAGGATTATAATAGGCCAACACTCTTGTAGGCAAGATTTGTTGAGGTGAGGCCCATACCTGGGAACTCTCCAGGTTTGACCCAGAGAACTCCAGGAGAAGCACCGCTTCGCCAGTTCTCCGGGTCAACACCTAAATCCTGACAGGCCTCGATCCCTGGCGCATTTCCCCTTTAAATGGGGGTGTTTCCTGCAATGTCGGCGGGAATGCCCTCAACTTCAGCGGTTATGCCCCTGACATAGTGCAAGGGTAGGCCCCGAGTAGCCACCCTTTTTTTTTTTTTTTATCAACTCAAGGTTTAGCTAACAAACCCAACCTGGAACACTGTTGTGAAACCAGAACCCTGATCATGTTTATTTTAGATATTAAAACTTAATTAGGATTTAAAGACTGAAAACTGAATATATACAGCCTAGAGTACAGATCACATCAACAATGACTTCCTTAAAAGTCTGGGGGGGCAGAGTGGCATATAGAGAGGGTATAAGTTATATCTGGGGGGCAGAGTGGCAAGCCTGGGGGCAGACGTGCATAACTGGGGGGGGCAGGTTGGCAAATAAAATAATTAAAAAAAAGGAAATTTTCTCAATCATGGTTTTTATTAAATATGAAAAAATAGTTAATATGTGCATTATTATTTATTAGTAAAACTTTTTTTCCTATAGTGTAGTTTTTCCTAAATTAATTTTCAAATTTTGGAGGGTCGTCTTATAATCGAGCAAATACGGTAATAAAAATATTACTCTTTCAACAGAGAGAAGTAAAAAAAAAATGTTTTTTCTTTATTTTTTACCCAAAGCTAAGATATTAACAACATTGCTAATTAAAACTCATACCCAACACATTTATTTCCGTTCTGGTGCACTGTAAAAGCTTGTCTCACTCTGTAACATGCCAATTACCACATACATTACCCCACATCCTGTGCTGTCAGCTTTAATCAGACATCAACGATCATAGCTATAAATCAGTTATTTCTCAACCGTTATTGTCCTTACAAACCACCACTTCAGATATAAAGTGTGTCGATTTCCAAGAAAAGAAAACTGCCTCTCTTACTTACACATTACAGTAAAACACTAGCTGTAAGAGCAAACGTATTCGCTGCTTACAATAAAACGTGTATTGCATGACTTTGGAATATTATATTTTCACATTATTTAAGGGTTTATTTATTGAGGAATAGTTTCAAATTGATTCTTGTTTTATTAGGAAGGAGTACAGATTCTCAGTTACTAAGATTGCTAAGATTTTGTACCACCGCATGCATTATTATTATAGAAACATAGAATTGGACGGCAGATAAGAACCATTCGGCCCATCTAGTCTGCCCATTGTATCTGTTGTAAGGGGTTTAAACCCCCATCAGTCTTTGGCCAGGTACTATAGCGAGGAAAGCTTTATGTCTCTCCCATGCCTGCTTAAGTTCCCTCACCGTATTAGCCGCCTCCACTTCTGCTGGGAGACTGTTCCATTTATCTACTACCCTCTGAGTAAAGTATAACCTCCTTACGTTACAGCTAAGCCTCTGATCCTCTAGTTTAAGACCATGATTTTTGTAGCTCTCCTCTGAGCTCTCTACAATGTTTCAATATTCTTCTGGAGATGAGGTCTCCAGAGCTATACGCAGTGCCCTCTTCCTGCTACTAATGCCGCTCGCTATACAACCCAGCACCCTACTTGCTTTTTGAGATGCTTTAAAGAATTGTCTGGTTAGCTTTAACATTGTAATTATTATTTACCGATCTATATAGACCCCTGTGGGTGTGTACAATAGCAAGGTGTTGTACACCATGGATACAACATGGATACAACATGGATATGACTCGAGCTTTTCTGTGCTTCTTCCATGGGCTTTATAAGCAGGTTATTTAAGGAGTATTTTAAGTTCAGAGATACACCGAAAAAAATATATGGTATATCACACGATGAGTTTGAACATAACACATGCGGTTTATTGACAACATACTCTGTTTATTACTCCTAACAAAATGACAAATTCAGATCTACCTATGTGTAAATCAATAAATAAAATGGAAAGTAGAAATAGCAAGGTGAGGAAGAGATTAGATCCGGTCTCACCCCTGTAGGGCACTTTTCCATATGTCACTTTATTTTGCACATCTGTCTCATGACAAACATTAAATGATTGGATTCACTGCCAATTACAGGCCAGAACAAGTTTATTTTCAATTACAACAGGAGATCCGAAACAGCTGGGAAATCCCCAAGGGGAGGTTCAAGAACCAAAGGGGTGAATGAAGCATCAGAATGGTACATCGCACATTGCTAATTAGCGAAAAATTAAGTAATGACTAAAAACACCTCTGCATGCATATCAAATGAATTTCAAAAGTAAACACCAAACCAATCCTGTGCAAAATATGGACAGATACAAGAAAAAAATGTTTTGATCTGTACCCCGACTCTGTAACTAGTTTATTGTATCTGTTCTATGGTTTATTATTGGTTTAGTTCTATTTGGTTCAAATTGGTAATTTTACATATTTACAAACTAAGTAACACAGAAAAATATCTTTATAACCTTAAGTATTCTATGCGATTGCTGTGGAAACGTATTAAAATATGCATTTCAACAATATATATGTGTGTGCTTCATTTTTCTTATTCCATTTCTTATTTATTTTTTTTTATAAATGTATATATTGTCAACATTTTAGCTGCAGAGTAAAAGTCTGCCGTTTAACAGATTATGTAATATTTTTGGACACCCACAGTTTGTAAGTATTTCTCCAGTTAATGTAAGGGTCCTCTTGGGAGAACACTCAAGATTATTTTTTTTTCCTTGGTGACCTCCTTTGCACTTGTGCAGTAAATGTGGCTTAAGCTATTTTTACTAAGAAAAAAATTAACTTTTTGCACAATCTAACCAAATGAAATTATTTTGAGTGGTGTCACAATTAACATAACCCATTTTCTTCATATTATTTCTTTATGTTTCAGTTTTGTATGGTAGATGCTACTAATGAGCATAGTATAAAAATATATTTGTGTTAGGGGCATGAAAACGTTTGATATATATATATATATATATATATATATATATATATATATATATATATATATATATATATATACATATATATATATATATATATATATATATACATATATATATATATATATATATATATATATATATATATATATATATATATATATATACACGCTTCACCTCTGCTAATAACTGCAGCTAAATCTCATTCTATGACTCTAGATGTTTGACATAGAGAGCAATGAGTTGGCTGTAGGACCCATATGCAACAATTTACTACTATGGGAAAGAAATGTAAACCTAGGTTTACTTATTGTATTTTCTTGGCAAACAAAAGGTAGAGATCTCTAAATAAAGAAAACATTCACAAAAAAGTAAAATCAAAACCATAAAAAAACATCTTTTATATTGCTATAAAAATTATGTGACAACAATTTAGGATGTGCTAACATATAAACTGCATTGTGAAAACCTCTTTTAGTAACAGCAAAGTGAAATAAAAGATAGAAAATGTACCTTGTTTATACATAGGTGTTGTTACAAACAGTCACGGGCCGTTATTTCCTCTTTCTATATACATTACGTCTCAATAAGTCTTAACTGAGCAGGACAGTCACAATTTGCTTTAAATGTAGCAATGTATTATTTTAAGAACAATAGAAGACATACAACATTGCCTGTAGAGAATGTTCCATTAATTACACAGGCAACGCAGAGATTATACCATGTATACCATGTAAATACATAAATTTCAAAAGACAAAGGAAAAATAGGCAACAGACAAATCGGAAATGCTATCGTGCTTTTGTGGGCAGTGGGGAGCATCGGCTGGTTGGAAAGGTGTGGTGTATTTCAAGGATATTTTATGTTAATTCCTTCTGATATCAGACATTTTAAGTGAAATGCGTTCTAGGGGGTCTCTTAACACCACGACTAATCATAGTAGACTGATTTTAGTCGCTTGGTATTTTTAGAGTGATAATATTAGTAGATTATTATGTTTGTAGTCTTCTTTTACGTACACTGCCTTGGTTCTTCTAATATAATTTCTTGAAACCCATCCCTGTGTGTTTGCTAGGGTTATTTTTTTTTTTTTTAACATACAATGCAATTACTTTTTCAGGTGTAAAAGAATGAATACAATTAACCCAGAGCATTATATAGGGAATGAAGGTTCTATTGCTAGGGAAGACATAGAGCCAAGTTCTCTTGATATTATGATTCATGAGTGGTAATTTAATAGACGTACCAACATTATTTCCATGTATCCCAGCAATGTAAAATACCGGTATGTATATAAAAACATTCCTACTCTAAATCTATTATGTACAAATCTTCCAGTACATTTATGCTAATATGGACAAGTCTAGCTTTTCGTGCTAATGAACCCTGAGAGCGCACTGGAAATTTGATGTGTATTGGATTTAGAGCAGGGAAGTTTGTAGTCCATACTGCCATGTACTGTACTGTAGATTGCTTTTAGAAAATTGTATTTTCTTTTGGCTTTTTTTGTAATACCACAACTATGACAAACCTTTTGCACATGCTTTTAATTTCTTCAACTCCCAAGACCCTCATAACGTTCATTCATATAGAAGCCCATCAAATTCTTCAGTGCTATTACAAAAGGGGACATTGAAAATGTAAAATGGATTCTGTATAAAATCAGTAATATCATTAACACATGTTAAGGTATATTGGTACACAAGTTAAAGTTGGTCCAGCTTTTGTGAGCTTACCATCTATCATTTGTCCTGCATGCTGGATAGCTGATCTCACGATATAAGTCTGCCGGCTCCATTGACTGATCCCTAGCTAAAAGGATTGGATTTCAATTATAGAAACTTTGGATCAGTGGCTGGGGCGTGCTACCACCATGAGATACTGGTATATGGTGGCCACTCTGTCAACGTAGGAAGGTCCAGTGGCATGTTTTTCTTAATATTCACATTTTTTTTCTTTTTACTTTATGTAAGCTTGATGTATTTCAATTAGATATGAAAAAATTCAGAAAATAAAATTGTACCGACAAGTTATTTCAACGGTGCTTTTGATTATATGGTGTCGATTTGACCTTCTGCAACTCCCAAGTCCAGTAGTACAAAGGAAATGAATTGGATCTGCAGATAGTAACAACAATATGAGATTAGTTTTACAAAATCAACCACACAATTTTGAGTAATTTCATACTGTGATGAAATTTTAGATGACCATCCTGTAATGGAAAAAAAACAAGCCAGGAAAAGGTAGATATTTAATTAAATTCCACATTTATTGATCATGGTAGCACTCTTTCATTATGAGTGAGTGATGGGTCAAGGTTTCCCAATAATGCCCCTGTCACTGGATTATGATTTGAGTTATGGATATAGTGACAGCTTTCTGGAGGGTAATTTAGTTCATATGTTTTATAATTCAATGTCAACAAACTTCATATATATATATATATATATATATATATATATATATATATATATATATATATATATATATATAAACTAACATTTTAAATTTGAGAAAGGCAAGTATGCATACAGAAAAAGTTTAAATAGTACAAAAGATAGTTAGTTGTAGTGTTCTATTCGATACTAAGTAATTTCTAGAGTGCTGACTATAATAATCAATAATATCATATCTAGGATGACCTTTCTTCCAGTAGTTCTTATCAGTACAGAGATGTCCTCCAGTACAGAGGTGTCCAGATGAAATTGGACACACACAAAGAAGTTACACCATGAGATGGTTTGTCAGGATTTAGATGTATTATCAATTTTTAGAATTTGTATCCCTGGTTGTTTTTTGCTCAATTTGCACAAACTGTTATTATTTGGCATACAGTAGTAGTAGTAGTAGTAGTCAGTCTCTTTCCGATGCAGAAAGGAATTGAAACATTCATGTTCTTTGCTCAGAATCTATTAAGAGAGGATGATAGTAAGGACTATGATTGACTTATCCATTGATTTATCTAAATCCAGGGGAAGGCAGGTAGCTTTTGGCTTGGGAACAAGAGAAGCCAATTATCCTCATACATATATACACACACACATACACTTACATGCATGTATCAGCTTACTTTGTATAGAGACTGTCTTCAGCCCTGTTGGCATGATGCGAGCTGCCAAGATCTCACGTGAATATCTGATACCTTTTTGCCTGTAATTGCTTATGCTTTATGATGTGTATCCTAGTGACGACCAGGCACTATGGCGAAACCTACATTTATGAATCATATGATCTCCAATAAATAGTTATTTTTACTCTAATGAAAGTGTGCTTCAAGTTTTTTTGCTTCAGTTTTGAAGGCCGGTGCTTGCATAATTGTACTTATCTACACTCCATATGTGTTCACTTATTATACATTGAAAATTAAACATACTGTATATATAAACCTATTACCGGGTGTCAGGTGTCATCTAAGTTATAGAGCACTGACAAAGCGTTTTTTCTTGTTGTTTTCTGACATACAAGCAATTAGCTTGATTAAATTGTTGTGCTGATATTTATTAGTAGAAAAACATACATTCACTTGCCAAGAGATTTCTGGCGGACAGATAAATAGTAATGAAGGAAATGTAAGCATTAATGTGCTAATATACAATTTAACATGATTGTATGGATTGTTAGATTGCAATACTATTAGATGAGATTAGGTGTAACAATTACAAATGTATAAAGTGCTTTATTCACTTAACCAGGAAAGCTGAGAATTAGAACTTCCTTACTTCAATAAATAGGAAGTCTGCAACATCACCAAGAAACCCAATGGCCACTATAGGGATTTTCCAAGAATAAAGCTTTTTTGGAGACTTAAAACAGGGAAACCCAAATCTTATCCATTGTTTGATGTTTAATGACTATTCATTTGAAGAATATTCCAAGATTAATGCTTTCTGCAAAAGAAAAGAAAAATTGGTGAGTATACCACCAAAATCAAATGAAAAAAAAACAACAAAATTGTCCAAATCTTGTCCAGTAACCCTTAACAAAATGAGATACAATAGGAATACACACTTGCTAAGTAAAAATAAGTCAACATTGTTTATTAACCCCTTAAGGACAATGGGCAGCCCCAAAACCCATTGAAAACAATGCATTTTGAGCCCGTACATGTACGGGCTTTATCATTAAGGGGTTAAACATAAATATGCCTATGTATATTATGAAATTTAAAGAAGGAAATAACAGGTCTAATATTTTTTTATGGCCTGAAACATACTTATTGTATTATACTTTCGGGGGGGGGCTAATATAAAACACAGCCCCAATCGAATCCACAATCAGACAGGGATGACGTATGACTACTAATAAATACAAAACGAACTTATATACAAAAGAGTCCAAGTTTCATTATACTCATAATACACGTGTTTTTTTAAGGCTATACTACATTACAGCTGCTGAAAGCTGACATTCTAATACAGTTCAACAGTGAGTCAAATCCTAGATCAGGTTTTCGGTATTTTCTCCAAATACAATAAACATGTTTGCACTGTGGAGAAACTTTTTGTTTCTCAATTTAATGCACTATTAAGCTTTTTATTGAGATATTATTAATCAACCCTGGGCCTCCGAAAAGCAGCAGCAGCAGCAGATCTTTAAAAGTGCAATTAAAAGAGTGTTTAATGTGGGTGCATTAATGTATGTTAATGCCCTGTCACTAACTGCAGAATACAAATAATATAAAGCAGCTTAAATATTTTTTAGGGGCAGTGTGGATACCCCAATTAAATATTTTTTTTCCTGAATTTTGCAGCTGCCAAAAATGTAACTAATTTCTTATTCTAGCAGAAAACATTAAGATATACATCATGTTATTCGGGGAAGTCGATAATAAAACCTTTCTGACGTAAATCAAGACTGCAGTCATAGTTAACATTTGAAGAAGATAACAGAACAATAAGATGTGGAATTATACATTTCCCATCCCCATTGAGTACAGTGGGTGATTATCCACATGTACATGTGAGTTTCGGGAATGCAAAAGTCTTAACCTAATGGAAAATAAACAATAACATCTTTTTTTTTTGTAATTAAAAGGCTAAACTACTTTTTTTAATAAACATGTGTGCCAATGAGAAAGGTCAATGAGAAAGGCCACCAAATGTACATTGTTGAGTGTGCCTTGTTCAGCTTAACGTTTCCCATTAATTATGATTTCAAATGTTACTGATTTAAGCAACATTCTTTTTAATTATTATATTTGTGTTTGGTTACTCAATGTATGTAACCCATTGGAAGGGACTTTATACACATGAACAATGTTTAGTGGCATATGGGGCAAAACCTGCTTAAATAATGTCTTCCCTGTCCTGAAAATACTTCTTTTTAAAGCCACCCTCCAGTCATCATATATACTTTAATGCACCCACCTTGCAAATGCATGGGAGGGTTCTACAGAAACCCCCATATGGCCTTGCCGATTTTGCCTGTTCCTAGCTATTTTTCGGGGCGGAAGAAAAAATTGAGCCAAACACATTTTCCGGCAGGTGAAATACTTGTTGTCTCTGGAAGAGTTTGTCTAATTAGAGTGATTTTTTTGCCACTAATTGGCTGTTTCAAGCAGCCAATCAGGAGAAAGTAAGTCGATGGGAAGCTTACATAAGTAAATGTTTATTATTTATTTTCCTATTTTGAACAATGCATATGAAAGTACTTACAAAAGTGTTTAGGGAACTCTATCTAAACAGCGATCTTTTAGCAAAGGTGAGGAGGAACTAAAATAGGAGCAATAATCATGCATAGCTTGACAATTAGCCTAGATGCCCATTTTTACTGGAATGAATATGATATATATATATATATATATATATATATATTATATATATACATTTCAATCTCAGACTACGGATTCATGTTTTGAACTAGATGTACAGCTGGATTTTTGGTTTATATGAATATATGAATATTAACCTTCCAAGCAAGATCAAGCTTAAAAGCTTCAAAAATATTCTGTTTCTGATTTTTAAACATTCACGTTCTCTGTAGAGGAAACATTTAGCCATGTTACACAAATTTTTATGCTCATTCCATAATTTATACAGTTTATTACGCTTGCCAATTTGGTTGTAAACTATGTCAAAAACTCTATATTTAACATTAACGTGAAATCCATGTTAAACAGCTCAGCATGGAAAAATAGATAAAAAGCACATTATTTGTACTGATGATTATGCAGAAAGAAAAATTGTACTCCATTTGTCTGCTCAATGTGATTATCACACCTTATGATGCATGATTTGTACTTCAATATTATAACTGGAAAAGTAGTGTGAGCAGCAGTACGATAAAGAGGGAACGCATATTTCAGATTTGAATGTTTAACATTATCACTGCAGAAGATGGAATATATTATCTTATGATCTGAAATCAAATTGCAGCTCATATATTTACTTTTTTTTTTTTTACCAAGTTGAAATGACTGCATTTTATCCATTTTATCTTGGGTAAATGTAAAAGGTGTATGTGAAATAAAAACATGAATGCAGATTTCCAAAGCGATTCAAGTTTTTGCTTCTTTAGTACCTTCCGCGATGTAGTTATGTAGCCGCTAATAATTCTGTCACCTTCCACAGAAAATTAAGGGGAACATGGCTGTAACATCTTCCCGTAAAAAAAGGCACATCTAATATCGTATCTGCAACGACAGAGATGTTATAGAACGTTCCTAGACATTAACTCTTTGACTGTAAAGTAGAGAAATTTAGAGAGAGGTAATATTGTTAACAATTTTTCTGTTTATGAACAGGTGGTTTCTAAATGTGGCATCTAAAAACTACCATAATAATTTTTGACGTTAGGACATATAATACTTTGTGTTTTAGTTTCCTTTTTGCCTCAAATCAGTAGGTTTGTCCATATTTGAACATCTTTTAACATTGACTATTTCTTATTAACCCCTTAATGACAAAGCCCGTACATGTACAGGCTTAAAATGCATTGTTTTATAATGGGTTTAGGGACCGCTCATTGTCCTTAAGGGGTTAATTAAACACTGTGCTCGATATTAATTTCGAGCCAATCATTTCATCTTATAGAAATTTGCAGGTAGGATGTGTGCTGGTGAAGTCGGCATGCCAGAGAGCAGTAAAGTCAATAGAGCAGTTGCCTCCTAGAGGGGTCTATGCCTTCATGCCCCTAGTCATATCCACCAATACAGGTGATAAAGCTCCTTTGGTGCGAAACGCATTGAGCAGGTTCTCTGTGCTAGTGCCTGGTATCTTTTTTTGCTTTATATTTTGATATTATATATTTTAAACACAGGGCTACAACCCCCAATAAAGAAATTGCTATATGTTTCATCTATTTGGAGTGAAGTTGTAATACATTTGGAGGTGATATTTTATGATTTAAAAAAAAAAATAAAAATAATAAAAATATATATATATATATATATATATATATATATATATATATATATATATATATATTTGGATATTACATTATATGTATATATACCATTGCAATTTGGATGAGCATCAACGATTAATATTAGGGAAAACTGCTTGTCTCAAAATATACGGATATTTTATATTTGGATGTTTTGCTCTCCAAAAGTTGAGGTAGGAATTTGACAACAGCTAAGAACCATTCAGTCCATCTGATCAGCTTGTTGTTGATGTAAAGACTCAGACCTTATTCAATCCTGAATCTAAGATGAGACCAAAGTTTTTTTACATCAGGCTACATGGGCCAAATGGTTCTGTCGTTAAATTCTGCGCTACGATTTGTCTATGTTTTGGACAGCTAAACATCCATAATGAAGCTGAATATCATGGCAACAGCAGAGCTACATAACAAAATCTCTGTATTTTTTCTAGTTTGGGTATTTATCCCCTTTCCATTTCTGGATATCACAAGTAATGCTTCTGGTGCCAGTGGCACTATACAAAATAATTTATCACTTATAAGAGTGATAGAGCAGAATGTGAATGCATGCAATATTAATCTGAATTAATAGTTGACAAATTGTGCTAATATAATCTCAGCGGTATTAGCATTCTAATCTTGTTTTCATTTAATTAACAAAGACATAATTTAGTTATTTAAGTGGGAATAAGCTGTTAGCTAATATGGCTGATTTACATAAACACTTTTTTTGTGGCATTGCTATTCTTATTAAAAGATTCCCAAGTTTTTACCAATTTTTACTAATGTACAGTATGTACATATATTTGGAAGCAGATACTTTTTTTATGGATCCATACCTCTTTTCATTGAGATGATAGATAGATAGATAGATAGATAGATAGATAGATAGATAGATAGATAGATAGATAGATAGATTTAGAATGGCAAAACATGCAACTTTTGTTGTTTAACCCCTTGGCTGCTAAGCCATTTCACACCCTGGTGCTAAGCTAGTTTTCGGCATTTTGGTGCATCTCACGTTTAAACGTGTTTCAAGTAAATTTCGTGGGAATAAACTATACAAACCATATATTGTTTTTTTCAGCACACCCAGCAGATTCCAAATATACCATTTTTATATGTGTATGTCTCATTAGGTTTGCAAAATACAACCAAAAATGGCAAAAAAGTGTAATTTTTCACTTCCAACTCAATAAAAACTAGTTTGTAATGTTATTTTTCTAAACTCTAATATCAAAACCTGTGTTGCTAAATATTTGTGGTAGGTAACCGGTCTAAAATAAACAGACATTGAGAACAGTAGACTGTGATTTTCTAATATTTTATTGCTAAAAGTTAAATTTATTAGACTATCACAAAATTCATCTTTAAATTTAATGCATGGCTGCGTCAATTAAACAGCTCTAGCTGCCCGGGATGTTAAAATATGCCAACAAAACTATATATTTTTAGAAACAACACCCCCAGCCGCAGCAAATGAGGTCTTATTTGTATTTGTATCACAAATCTGACTTGCACAACAAATAAGTGAATATCACACAAATAAAAATAAAAAATAAATAAAATTAAAAGCGACAAGTTCATTTATGTCTTCCGCACTCCAGGTTTGTCCTAGAAACACATGCAGCCCCTCATTCGATGCGCCAAGGGGTGTAGTTTCTGAAAATATATACTTTATGTACCATAATTTAACTTCCCAGCTGTCTAGAGCTGTCTAAATGCAGCCATCACCCCTAAATGTTTTAAGACAATTTTTTAACAAGATTCTCCAATCTGCCATATCTGAAGTTAAGGTGGTCTAGACATCTGGGAAGTTAAATTAGGGTACATAAAGTACACATTTCAAGAAACTACACCCCTTGGATCTTCAAATGAGGGGTTACATGTATCTCTAGGACAAAAGTTAAGTTCACAGATAATGATGGAATATGTCGCTTTGGCTAGGAAATATGTTTTTTCTAACCATAGCGACATGTTCATTTGTGTCTTGCGCACTCCAGGTTTGTCCTAGAAACACACGCAGCCCCTCATTTGATGCGCCGAGGGGTGTAGTTTTTGAAAATATGTACTTTTTGTGCCATAATTTAACTTCTTACGTGAGCAGTAATGCCACGTCAAGGCTTCAACCCTAATTACTGACCATTCACACGCCTTTCATATCTCCATTCACTCGCAGAAGCACACACCATACTTTCCATACATTCACTCCCAGAAGCACACACCATTCTTTCCCCTAACAATCCCAAAGAGATGATCGTAAAGGGAGAAAAAAAAATCACTTTTACAGCAAAAATAAGTTTTGCAGTAAAAATGCAAGGGCTCCAGGGATGATTTGGTTAACTTATGTACTACAGGCTATACGGCTGATTTTTGCAGTTCATCTGGATTTCAAAAATTGCCTTCCTCTACCATTGGCTAAATTTAACCCCATGATCAAAGGGATCGTGGGGTTAAAATTTAGTATCGGCCATTTTTAAAAAGGGAATGTGACTTTTTATAGCTGTATGATCACTGTGGTAACATTGGCTACCACAGTGATCATTTAGCTAGAATACTTAAACTTTTTTTTTTTTTTAAGTTAAACCAGTTTATGTTTAGATAATTTAATTTGGGGGTCTCTAGGCAATTTTGATCTTTATTTATCTGCCTTTAGAGACCCCCAAATCATTTTTTTTACTTTTTTTGTACATTTTTATTTCTTTAACATAATATTTTTTATTCTGTTTTTACAAGCATTATACCGTTGGTGAGGCGATTACCTTTCCAACGGTATATGTTGGGGGTCTGTAGCTGCTCAGATGCCTGAGATACAGGCATCTAAGCAGCATGCCCCCATACCGTGAAAACTGACAATTGTCAGTTTTCAATAAAGTTGCGCGGTGACGTCATCGCGTCATTACGCGTCGACGTCACCGGCCGGATCGGGTGGTCCCAGTGATGCCCTTCAAAATGAGGGGCAGATCGCCGTTGTAGGTGGTGATGGGGGTCCACAGACCCCCATCAAGGTAGGAGAGTGCTAGCGACGGCATGGTGCCGTCGTTAGCACCTGACTGGGACTGCTAGCGACGGCACCATGCCGTCGTTAGCAGTCAAGGGGTTAAATAGTATTAAAAAAATACTGTGAAAAAAACAAAAAGCCCAGGACTTACTCTTACATTGCAAAATATAGTATTTATAGAATCTCAGAAACTATAAACTCATCATGTGATTGCCTAGAAAGAATATTTGCAAAAATTGATAGTGAGAAAAAATCCTGCTTTGACCCTGCTCTGGACCTGTTCCTGCTTTTACCCCTCGGATCAATGCCTTGGTGTATGTGGATTGCTTCTAACCGTGCCTGGACTCTGATTCAGTCTCACTGACATCTGATTACCTGATTTGTCCTCGGCTTTCTACTGACCCAGATATTTGGATTCTGATTCTGGTTTGTCAGACCTCTGATCTCGTGGTTTGACCTCGGCTTCCTCTCCTGCGTGTTCCTATTTCTGAGTTTCACTAACCCAGTAACTGTTACATTACACACCTGTTGTTAAATTGACAACTCATAGCCTAGAATGCTGGGGATAGGATGTTCTTTAACATCATGTGTCCTGAAGGGGTTTATTTCCTTGTTCTGACAATGTTTTTCCTATGTTAACAGGATCCCAGAGGTAAAATAGTACTTTTAAACCACATATCTCAATTATACAGCGAGACAAACAGAAAGAACAAGCTACAGTAGTACTGTGCAGGCAACAGGTCTTCTTTGGTATAAATAGCATTAAACAATAAGGGCGCATTCAACTGTTAACCGTTCTTCATGGAGTATCACATATCATTTGCCACACTTAGTTTCCTTTGGTATTAATCAAATTATTTATCAGTAGATTTAATTCAATGACTCCAAATACAGATGTATGTTAAATGGACACACTTGGCAGCTTTTTTGGTTGCAATATTTCTGTATCTTTAATAGCTTCTTGGCTTAATAAATCAATTAAGTTACAGTTGTCAATCAAATCCTAGTCATGAACCAGAAAATCCACAGATAAAACACCTGTGTCATTTTACCACTTCATTTTGTTCTCGTAAGGTATTTGAGGCACTCAGAAACATGCTAAAAATGCAATTTTAAATAACAAATGGAATATAGGGTTTACTCATGATCTCAGGATCCAATTAAATGATCTTAAAAGTTAAAATATTATACACAGTGGCTCATAATTCCATATTGTTTAATCAGATCATGTTCTCTGTATTAGTACACATGGTACAAACACTTAACAAGTCCAACATATACAAAAGAATGTGGAGGTGAGCATATAGAAAGCATACAATATAGAGTACAACATCAAAAAAAGAGGGAAAAAAGACAACCTAACACATTTTGCCTTACAGTGGTTAACTATAATGCCTATGTGTGTCCTTTTCCTCATATTGGACGAGTATTTTACATAGTTTTATTTATTTACTTTGACATGCACCCAGAGGCGTATCTACTGAAAATAGCGCCTATGGCAAGAAGTGAAATTGTGCCCCTGTCCAAATATCTAAAACCCATTCACTAGCCCCTGCTGTCCATATATATATATATATATATTAGTCCCTGCTGCCGATAGCGGGTATAGATCAACACACAAACCCAGATCAATTGAAATTCACTTGTGATCTCAGCACTGAAGGAATATATACCCTCCCCCCCTACCCACTATATATCATCTACCCCCCCCACCCACTATATATTCTCTCCCCCTACCCACTATATATCCTCTCCACCCCTACCCACTATATACCCTCTCCCCGACACATTGAAAACGAATTTCATTTATCCGAATTATTTATCACATTGAAAAAAAAAAATGTCATATACCAAAAACCGTACAAGTTAAAGAACAGAAATGTTAGTAAGAAATGTAAATTTAAGCTTCCGCCATAGCTGGTAAGAAATTTCATTTAAAAAAATGGCTCAAACTGTATAAAAAGAAGCATTTGTTAACCAAAAATGCAAGTCTAGTTTTATTTTGTAGGGATTCGTATACATAGAGTGCAGCTGCATGGAAAATGAAATAGGGCTTTCAGGTTGAACAGTAGAACAACCTTGAAATTAGAATACATTTATATTCCAGGAACAGTAAACTGATATTTTACTGTGGTGTCTGTGTCCAGCAGGTAGCGAATATTATTTAGCAACAAATTCCTTATTGCCTTGTTAAGCATCTGTCATTGTTTTCTTGGCTAAATTAGTATTCATCGGCAATTCTATCATTTGTTTATGCTTTGTTTGCCTACAATTATTCAAATAACACTGAAGAATATGTTTCTAAATTTCTTTATTTATTCTTAGAGCAAGGAAATAACATTTTTTTTCCATTATGTATGCACCAAGCAGATAGCCAATAAAGTAACATTCAATCTAGACTCGGCTAGTGATCCATAAATTAAATATTTCGGAATAAATTCACTGTAATTCACAGAAAGATCATTTTCTTGTGATTTGCGTTGATTGTGCTGGAGTCGCATTGCTAGAAAATCTCAAAATAGTTTGAGAAAATTGAGGATAATAGTTAAAGGCTCTCTTTTTTTCTCTCTTGTTTGTTAACTGTCTAAATGTCTGTTTTTGGAACATTACATTTATAGAGTTATTTATAGAGTACTAGCAGATTCCTTAGCACTATTACAATAGAGAGAGAGAGTGAAAATAACCAGCAACATTAAAATTGACAATAACAATTTAAGACATATCAATATATAAGTAGAAGAGGACACTGGTCTTGCAAACATACAATCTATTAGTTTTAAAATCAGTAAATAAGTGCATTTAACCCCTTAATGACAAAGCCCGTATATGTACGGGCTCAAAATGCATTGTTTTCAATGGGTTTAGGGACCGCCCATTGCCCTTAGGGGTTAAACAAATAGTATGAAACAAGAAAAGAAGGTAACAAGAAAGTCACTGAAAAAGTATCTTTTGTATATTTATTATTCTTTGTGGCAAGACATATTACTTTCAGACCCCGCTGTCATTTCTTGTCTAACCTCCCACAACTCTCATATGCTTTTGGAAACCATGGATGTAGTTGGTAGAGAAATTATCAGACTGGTTAACAGGTAGTGAACATATATGTGAAATTGCAGATATTGCTCTTACTAAAGGTCCTTGCTGCTTGATCTTAGGTGAAACTGAATGGAGAGGGCTATAAACCCATTGCAGCCATACTGAGATAAAAAATCCCCATGGAACCCAGTAATACAACTACTATACGAACATTTCAATTGGTATTGGTGTTTGGGGAAAAATACTGGCATGTTTGCTTCAAAAACAACAAACTTTACTATCACCTCCCAAGTATATACATCATTACTGGAGCATATAGAATGACGACAAACCTCCTGATACATTTCATAATCTCTATGCCACTATAGTAACCCCTTCACGACACAGCGCGTACATGTAGAGGCTCACAATGCATGGTCATTCATGGGTTAAAGGACAACCCGTTGTCCTTGAGGGGTTAATAGCTAACCTTACATGTTAAGATTGATAAATTCCAAGGTCCTTCTCCTAGTCCACCTCTACCAAATGATTGATATTCAAGGCTTTTGATAACACTTTCCAGCTATTTGATGGATCAATTATTTAAGTGATACATTGTATGTAAAGATGTACAAGGCATTTTCTGGAAGCATACATTTTGTTACAATGGTTTTAAAATGATTAAACATATGATAACATTGGTATTATATCCGATTAGTTTAGGCTAACTGCTCATAGCAAAATGTGTGCATTTTGCTAAATTGTAAAGACAGGCAACAGTTTTTGTCATTTCCACTTGGCAATTTATATAAATATATCCCTTAAAAATTGCTTTTAACGAAATAAAGGAACAGATATAGCTATGTTTGCCTCTAGACATGGAATGAATTAAGTGTGGCAAATGAAGCAGAAATAAAGATGAGTGTGAAAACACTAGTTCTAGTAAAAATGAAGAACTGAAGCACCAATTACTAAAAGGAATAATAGGCAAAATCAAATTTCAACCTAATTTAGGTTACTACCTTAAATGGAATTTAATGAAAACATAAGCAATACCAATTCAATGCAAACATGAAAAAAAAATGATAATGTAGTCTAAACTAATTAGTTCATATGCTGGGGCCAAGTAGCTGATATTAGTGCTTCCCCTTTATGATTAATAATAATAACAAGGCTTTAGAAATTTGGCCCATTCCTATAACATTGAAAATTGACAAAAGTTTCTAAAACATATAGAATATTTAAAAACCAAAAAAGGTTCCTTTAATAGGAGGGCCTTTTTTCTTTCTGTTTATTATCCTTCAAAATAAACATGTTTTAGATCTGGTGTCTAGAGATGGAACAATGGAAAGACTTCTTTACTTTTTCACTTACTTGTCCATGTCAGTCGTAAGAAACATTTATGATGTCATTAGAAAAGTGTTGATTTTTGGTGGAGTCATGCCAGGTTTACAATACCATTAACATCTTTTAAACATTTTATATTTTAAAGATACAAACCCGTTAAAATCTGTGTTTCACGAAAGAAAAAAAATAATGCCCGTTATTATCTTCTTTGTCAATTTACTTTTGTTTATATGGAATTATCTACATAAATCTATATTGTATTCTGTGTTTCTGTTTTTGTACTTTTCTATCTTTTTTTTATAAAAGAAGGGCAAATCTATTAAGAGGCAACTGTGCTGTGTACAGTTATATTAATGTACCACCAATGCAAAGTGTTTTGACCTAACTATCCTAACACCAATCTAATAATAGTAAGTATTTACAGATGTACTTGGTCGTCACCGCATGGTATGTGGGCTGCCTGGAGGTTGGACAGATTGACATTGTTCTAAGGCAGGGGTGGGCAATTAATTTTCCCATGGGGCCACATGAGAAATTGGAATGGTTTTAGAGGGCCAGACCTCTACAAACTACAAACTCCGAAGCCTTGTCCATTTTGTTAACTTATGTGCTGTTTAATAAAGTTATTCAAGCCTACGTCATTGGTAGAGGTGCTTGAATAAGTAAGGCCTGAATAACTATTAGCACAGCACAGAAGTGAACAAAATGAACAAGGCTTCGGAGTGCATACCGTATTTTTCGCTCTATAAGACGCACCTGCTGATAAGACGCACCTAGATTTTAGAGGAGAAAAAAAAGGAAAAAATATTTTGAGCTAAAAAATGGGCTAAAATATTTATTACAATAACTGAATAAGCTATGAACACAGTAAGACACACGCAGTAAGACACACACAGACACAGTAAGACACACACAGACACAGTAAGACACACACAGACACAGTGAGACACACACAGACACAGTGAGACACACACAGACACAGTAAGACACACACAGACACAGTGAGACACACACAGACACAGTAAGATACACACAGACACAGTGAGACACACACAGACACAGTGAGACACACACAGACACAGTAAGACACACACAGACACAGTAAGACACACACAGACACATTGAGACACACACAGACACAGTAAGACACACACAGACACAGTAAGACACACACAGACACAGTGAGACACACACAGACACAGTAAGATACACACACAGTAAGACACACACACACAAACACAGTAAGACACACACACACAGTAAGACCTCCCTCCCTAACCCCCCTTCTCAGTATCTCCCCTCTAACTCCCTAACCCCCCTTCTCAGTATCTCCCCTCTAACTCCCTAACCCCCCCTTCTCAGTATCTCCCCTCTAACTCCCTAACCCCCCCTTCTCAGGATCTCCCCCCCCGCCCCGGTCACTTACCTTAAACTCCTGTGTTGGAAGCGTGAGGCGTTTGTCTCGGGTGCCGGCGCTTCACTGCTGATCGCCGGCGTCTGACGTCATATGCCGGCGCCCAGCGTAAAGCGCCGGCACCCGAGACAAACGCTTCCAACACAGGAGTTTAAGGTAAGTGACCGGGGCGGGGGGGGACACCGGACTCATTGGTGAGTCACCAGGACACTCTTTGCGGGCCGGTCCGAGCTATTCAGCGGGCCGGATGTGGCCCGCGGGCCGTGCTTTGCCCAGGTCTGTTCTAAGGTATAATTTAGCTGAGTAAGCCAAGAAATATCTTTGCCATGGATTTGCTACTTAGTTTTATTTCAGGATCCATGGCTTGTTTACACAGCTTGCCTTCTCTTTGGTGTATAATAATGGGGGGGAAAGTTAATACATTTAACTTGATACCCATTGGAACACATTTATCAAAATGTCTCAGGTAGAACATTGTTCTCATTATATTTGAATGCATGAATTTCTATTTTAGAAATGAGTCAGACAGTTTCAAATATACCACTTAAATAGTACCTTTAATAAAACCAGGAGGGTTACAAAAAAACTGACCCAGGTTTATTGTGCTCATATGCCTTGAAGTCATCTCTTACAACCTTTGACAACATGACTTTATGATGAATAGGGGGAAATAATGAAGAGTTTCAACAGTTCTGTCTAACCTATTCCTAATCAAAGGAAAGTCATCATGATCCTTGTGATCCCCAAATTATATCCATGTGGCAGACAAAGGAAGAATTCATGCTTTTCTTCAGACCTGAGATTGTTAAACTTCTAGATGGTATCAACAATTGTATACAATTAGACTCCCTGGTAGAAAGTATCCCTGGTATCTTGCACAGGGCTGTAGAAGCTACTGCGTAAAACATTTATTGTATTCTAAATGATCTAACTAAGATGGACTGTCCATTATATTTCTGCTTCTCTTTAAATTATTCCAGGTGAAATACTCATCAGATGATGATTATTATTACCATCAACTGTCTGGAACATCAACAACGCATAACCAAATGCTATGCCATGTGGCTGGGTGGGCTGGTATATGGTTGACCTCTTGTTTGTCCTCTCCTTCAACTCTTTTTTTTGCCAGTAGCTCTACTTTTTTGTAAATTCGTTTACTAGTCATAAGCATCTCTTGCTGCATTTTCTACACTGTTATTACTTAGAGTGCTATTGCAGCCATTTATACACATTGTACTGTTCTGGCTATATAGTATTGATAGGTATTGAATGCTAGTACGTGCATTCTTTTGATGTCATAAGTAAAATGGAAAGAGTTAGAATTTGCATTCATTAAGTAAAATTCTTAATTTTTTTGACTATATCTGTAACCTTAACATATAGCAGTTTTTTGCATTTTTTAGCTGTGATACTGATAATGTCATTATTACAATGATTGCAGCAAAATTACTACTAAGTACATTCATCTTTTAGTCATCACAGTTACGAATGAGTTACATTCCCACAAACTTTTTGTTTAGAAGTTTGTATTTTTTTGTGCATTGTGTCTTGGCTCCTTAATTCGGCATTATATATGTATGGTAATGAGTAATTCCAACGGAGCAAATTTCCAACCCTAGACTAGGTTAAAAAATCAATTTGGGTGGTGTCATTTGAATGAATGCATAATGAACAGCAATGCAAATGTAAGTTATTTTTCCTCACATTCACTAATTTCTATGCTAATAGGTTTTACAGAATGACAACCACAGTTTCTTGCATTGAATTGTATTTGTTATTTTTTTCATTCTTCATTGGATTGAGTGAAGAGAGCTTTTATATATATATTTTTTTCTTTTCAGAGTTTGTTTTTATAGGGTCTTTAAACAGGTGCAATCACATAGCTGTCAAAATCTATAAAGGCAAAAACTGTCAATCATACATGCAATTGTCAACTATAATGAGCTCCCTCAGGTGGCTTGAAAGAGTATAACACTTCCCCCTCTATAGTATCTATGAAAATGCATGTTATTAATAAATTTGGTTCTTTTTTCCATAGAGAAAGTGCTGAAAGTATCTGAGCAGCAGAACTGCAAATAAAATTCCATTTTAAAATCCTTTCTACTAAAATGATCTGACTTATTATTATTACATGTTCTGTAGTTTCTCGTTGAAGAAATGGTTTAATTGTTTTCCTAGCCTTGGTAAAGACATATACAGAATATGGAAATCAATGATTAGACAAACACATCTTGCAAATGTAATATCATATTGATTTGCCTTTATTTTCATGTGATTATTCCAGATTTACAGTTTTATTATATGTTAATTCAATCACTCTTCATATCCTTAAGGCAACAAGAAATTTCATCTATATATATACAAACATATATATATATATATATATATATATATATATATATATATACTCTGCAGATGCTATGCTAAACAGTTTCTCCATTATTCCAACTGGCAATATATTTAGATGCATATGAACTTCAGAAAAAAACTAATAACTTGTATATTTAATACAGTATATATATACACACACATAAACTGATCAGATTGTTGGGTGGAATCTGTGGACGATGTTTATGTAACGTTGTAAATGACATCATGTGACTATGGCATACCCTAATCAGAACAGTGGGCAAGAGCGCAGTAACCTTCAAGAGTCAAAAGTGGCCGCTGCCCTAGGTGCTGCAAAAGGGAATGAAAGGTTTGAGCTGCCTGGTGCCAATTCCCCTGCATCGCCTTGTGCTCCCGACCGATTAGGGAACTAGATGTGCCGTTAGCTTGAGGCGAGACCTTTAATCCTGCCAAAGGCGCCAAGAACCCTTGTTATGGCTCTGAAGGGTAACTATGCATAAAGAAGATTTTTTTCTCAAATGTTCTATTACTTAGTGTGATTTAGGGAAGATACTCAATGAAATAGGATGGTTGGTGGGGATTTTAATGGATTATTACATTTTATGACATTTAAACCATTTAAAGCATAAAACAGGATATGTTTGATATATAATTAACATTTAGGCTTAAGCAGATTTCTGGGGAAATTTATGTGGCAAATAATAACCAAATAGAGAAGTCAGGAGCCTTGAAAACAGTGCACCTGATCACCTTAATTATACATGTAATGGCAAAGTGAAGCCTAATGGATTGGGTTAGGAGCTCAAGGACTATTTCATGTTGTATACTAGCATACCTTGGAACTTCCAGGGTGGGCTGCATGAAGGGCACTCTCGCTTGCTCTTTAGCAAGACAATGGGATGTGACAATGGGTGGGCTAGCCACAGACCTTGAAGAGGTTGGTGGGCTGTAGATAGGATTGGGCAGAAAATGGTTGTGAATAAATTCTGTTCCTCATCCAGAGATTGAAGAGACTAACCAGAGCTTGCGAGTTAAACCTTGTTAACTCCGTCTCTGAATACTTGCAGCTGAACAAACATGCTTTTTGGTACCACACCTTAAATGCCAATACGTCTTAAAGTAGAGATACGGTAGGGTTTGCAGCAGATTTGTGGTTTTAACTTTCTCACTTCGCAATACATTATGAAAGAATGCTACCAAGTTTCTCCATCAAGAAGAGCTGAGCTGGCCTATGCATTATGCATACTTCAAAGCGTGAGGAGACTTTGAAGAAATCTCACACATTATACAGGGCCAGCCAAGCTTTTCCTGAAGTCATGGAGCTAAACAGATCCCTATAACTCTATCAGCAAAAACAAAACATTTATCAATGGATTGCAATCAATGATTTCTTTTAAATTATACTTTAGACACAACATAAGACAGTGTTTAACATATTTGCTATTTATTAAGTGTTTAATTTACATTTATACATTATACGGTCAAAGTATGGCCTGCTTGTTAACCCTAGTGTCAAATATGACACTGTTTATAGCTTCATTATTTTTATTTTCATGCTAGGTCAACAATTCTTGTAAATTATCTACCTTTTTAAATCAAGTCTTCCAGACAAAATGAATATATACTATATATATATATATATATATATATATATATATATATATATATATATATATATAAAATTTTTATAATCACTGTTTTATATTATTTTACTCCCTAATCTAAAAATATCAGATTTGGATTTTAAAAAAAGCTATAAATAATATAATGCCGTTATCCTTCAAGAGTCCTACATTATTTCAGATATATTTTTAATACTATTAACTTTGTTAGTGATCAGTTAATGATCCTTTCGAAGACTGTAATTTCCCATTTATCTCAATGTACTTAAAGATTCCACATAGTCAAATTCATACATTGATCTCTAAAAATCTCATCTAGGTGATAATTCATATAAATGACTCATTAAGCGTCAGCTGGTTAAATGGTGGTTAAAAGCCATGGCTGTCTCATTTAGTGTCACGCTCACAAATCATGAGGTCGTCATATATAACAATAACTGGAACGCGCTGTATGGCAAGACCGGAATGAAATCAATACTTGGATTTTTACAAATGACATTTTATATTTTATGGAAAGGCTAATGCCATGGAAACACAGAAAGGGGACATTGCTAAATTGCAGTATAAACTATGGGGAATGTTTCTCTATGACACATATATCTTACACATATACTGTCTAGTACTATATTTCTGTTAGATTACTGGTCTAACCTTAATGCCTCAATGTATATATTTATATTGCGAGAGAGAGAGAGCAATCATTATGGTTGCTTAGATTGCATAATAGTAGCAAAATTGTAATCTATGAGCTCCTTAATGTGTCACTGTCCATCAAATCTGCTCCTGAAAACAGGAATCCCATGATACCTTTTACTCACATTAAATTCACCATGCCATCCATGTTTGCCTTTTTTGTTACATAACTCATAATTTATATAAAAAAAAAAGACTATATAAATAAAACATGAGTCATTCATTGCTTGCAGGAGACATTTTATTTTTTATATGTTTTTGTATGTTAACTATAATGTGAAGACATGAGAAGAACAATGGAGATGGGTTAATGGAGGTTAATATGAGCCAGTGTGGAGGAGCCCTGGTGGAAGGGTGGTGCAGATATTTTTTATGTATATATTCTGCATTATTGGGGAGGCGGTAGAAAGGGGTGGTGTTTGGGTATTTGTTTGACTTTATATAGATATTACCCTGCATTACCTGGAGAGGAACATGTGTGGATGTTTTTATGGGCGTTTTTTCGGGATATAGAGCTTTGGGAAAGGGGTTGGGTGGGTGATGATTTTTATATGGCGATTTCTTGTTAATTTACCATAATTTGTGGTTGGATTTGATTTTAAAAATCACACTTCATTTTAGGTTCAGTTTAGACCAAAATGTATACATTAGAATATATATGTCACTTGAGATGTTGTAAATACATACAACGTGGCCATCCTGCAGCAGAATATGTGTGTTTTACATAGTCACCCCGGGTCTACTTTTTCGCAGAAGACATTTTAAGCTCAGGGATGCAAGTGGTTAAAAAGAGTCTGTTGACTATATCAAGCATTACTAAGGCTATCCCTGGTTGGTAAACAAGAACTAGTGTTTGAGACAGAAGGGACATGGCATTTGGAAATTGGCACGATTTGTTCACACAGCTATTGTAAATTGGCAAAGAGAAGGCAGAGGCAAAGCTTGCAGCATTGTTTCTATTCCACGAGGACTAGCTTTACTCTTTTACTATGAGACAGAGGCAGGGAAGGAAAAAGAGCAGGCAATCCAGCAAACCCATTTCATTCAAGAGGAAAATGTTATCTGTCATAATTCAGTTGCTCTAAAAATTACAAATTATGGATCCCTAATGAGCTTCTAATAATGTATACAATATTCCCGGCCGTAGACTTATTGATCTTTGTGCACGCTATATATAATACAACAATTAAAATGGTAATAAAGTCATGAATTCATTTCTACAGTCAAATAATTGTTTTTTTTAAAAAAATCAACGCTGATTTCTAATATTCACATGCTAATAGCGTGTGTCCTTTACTAAGCAGAGATGATTACCCTTGGAATAATAGTGTTCTTCTACAAACACGATATTCCTCATAATAATCTGTGATTGTGGGTTAAACCATGTTATCATTTTTTGCATAAAAGTAAGGCAGCAAAAATATATGACTACGTACTTTGGAAATGGTACAGTGACATTGAAAACGATTGTTACTCTCATACTATATTTATTGGTTGATTAGAACTTTATATTTCAGCATTAGTGTTCTTTGTTGATATATGTTTAACATAAATACAAAAAACATTTGTTCATCATAATAAATGTAATCAGATATATACGCTTCATAAATATTCATGAACCCAAATTTAGCAGCTCTTTTCATATTAAAAATAAATATTTGAAAGACTTGCCTATGTTTATTAGCTTATATATGAGCAACTTGCATTCTTACTTGAAAAGTAATATGCATTCTTTTATCATTAACAAGTTTTTACATTAAATATTTACTTTCACTATATGTAATACCCTACATTGTTGTCATGCTAATTTATATTCATTTAATTTGTTGTGGACATTTTTTTTTTTCCAGCAGACGGACAGTTTTCTAATATTAATGCATGCAAGTTCTATTTTTTTTTTCTTGTTGTTTTTGTATTAGATTTTCCTTTTAGAAAGCATATTCCACAAAATATAACAATGGTTCATTATCCCTTCTATTGATCTGGTATTCCGGGCTTAGTTCTTTTCAAGTCTTATAATCAAAATCAATTATTTTTTTCTACCGGCTTATGTTAAAACCGAGAAAAGAGAACAATACCTATAGACAAAGCGTTCAAGACGCGTCACATTCTGCTTCACTAAATGCATATACTTTTGAATTATTTATTTATATTTATATGAAGTTTTCTTTTAATTATCCCCCCTTTTTGTGTGTGATCTGTTTAAAATGATGAGGTTCAATAAGGTGAGCAATACCAAAGTTTCAAATTAGCTGTAAAATAAATATAATCTAAAAATACAAAAGTAATTTAAATAATAGTAATACCGATGTTTTTTTTTATGTTTTACAGCAAAAACAAACACCTTTCCAATAGACAACCAAGAAAACCTATACTAGGTTTTTACATTATTAGTGTATCATGATATAAGCATGCAACCATGATGTAAATAACAGACTCCCAATAAAAAACAATGGTATATTGAGGTCTCTAAATGCGAATTCTTCTGTATGGACACATCACACAGGGACATCATGTAGGTCCTAGCAGTGCCTAGGGTACATGGGGCTCCTAAGGTGTCCCCAAAGCTTGTAAGTATTAAAAAAAAAAATTGCAGGAATACTGCAAAAGTAAGTAACGAAAAACATATATCTCGCCTCTATAATAAGAACTAAGTAAGGATAACTAAGTGAGTAACGCGGTATGTCATCACATTGTTTTCAAATTGAAGAGCACAGTAACAGCTTTAACGGCTAAATTAATGTCAAGACACCCGCTTACCTCCAAAGTAAAATACACTGTTGAATTGATTGATAACCAGTGTCAAGCCCTAGAGGCAATTTTACTGGCATGTTGCCCTTACCTCCTTGAGACAATTTTACTGGCATTATACCGCAATTAGCCCTTTAGGCAGAGAAAAAATACTTTGGTTGTAAGTTAATTGTTGCCAATGTCATGTAATCTAAATGATCCAGAACCTGTGGCCGGCGAGACGCATGGATACCAGTTTGATTTGGCACTCTCAGTTGGGTGGTTTTCCTTTTATATCGAAACAATGGCAAGTTCCAGTATGTTTAAGTTTTGCAATGAGCATAAATAAAAGTCAGGGACAAGTAAGGTTGGAATATATTTGTCCAAATCTGTATTTAGTTATGGACAATTGTATGTCAGTTTTTCTGCAGCTACAGCTATAAAAGGCAGTCAATGTGAAAAGTCTTCATACTCTCACTTGCTTGGTACCGTCAAGTAAAACACCTCAAATGTTGTTTACAAAGAGATTTTTGATATGTAAGACTTATCATCCTGTCCACAGTACACAAGCTTTAACCCCTTAATGACAAAGCCCGTACATGTACGGGCTCAAAATGCATTGTTTTCAATGAGTTTAGGGATTGCCCATTGCCCTTAAGGGATTAATGTCTAGTACTTTATGTGTTACAAGCCTTCATGTGACTAAGCAACATGGTAGCACTTTTTTCTCCCAACTCTCCTGATGGCATCTACCGCTAATGACTCTACTAATGTAGCTATTTATTACCAGGCATGCAAAAGGATACATACTATCAAAATATATACATGGAGATTGCGTCACATAGTACACTGCAAATATTGTTGTAATCTAAATATTCACTAGGATCATCTCAACAGCGACACATGCCATGTGTGATAGATATATAATTCATGACTGAAGTTATTTCCGTCAACCGCCATATTTCAGACAGAAGACAGCTCTAGATTAAATGTGTTTGGGATGTCAGCTGACATGGGTGGGGAGTAGGCTTTCATTTATACATTTTTCCTTTGTAAATATAACTATGGATACAAACAATGGGCTTATTCAACGTGGGCGATCTATCACGAGTAATCGCATAGATTGCAACAGAAAAGAATGAGATGAAAAACAGAGATACGGTATCTTAGGCCAGAATCATTAAAATGTTTGATCTCATTTTTTTCTATTGCAATGTATGTGAGAATTGCTGTTCAATGAATTGATTTATCTCCAGCATTATATGTCTGGCAATAATGCGCACTAAAGCTCAAATAGAGCTTCCTGATTTTACCTCCCATTATTTTACCCGATTAAACTTTGAAATGAAACAAAGAAGAAAATTTTTTCTTATGTATGTGTTAACTGCCCACAGTTAAATTGTACAGCGTTGCATAATTTGTTGGTGCTTAATAAATCAAAGATAATAATAATAATAACAATAATAATGTACCAAGCTATATTAACCCCTCAAGGACAATGGACAGTCCCTAAACCCATTGAAAACAATGCATTTTGAGCCCGTACATGTACGGGATTTGTCATTAAGGGGTTAATAGAGTGTCGAAGAAATACTGTATAATATGCAATGTAAGCTTAGTGTACAATGATCATTGCTATTCTGTTTGAATATAATTTAAGTACCTCAATTACCAGTTGGCTTTACAGTATATTCCTCGCACCCTCCTCAGATTCCATCTTAGCATTCAGAGTGTTTCAAAATGAATAGGTCAGTCAGGTCAATGACTCTCCAAGACATTTAGAAGGAAAATGTTACTTTATTTTGATCGTAGACCTCCCGAATACCTACAATTTCTGTATGCAATTAATTCATTTGCGATCAATTATCATGAAGGGCAAAGGACAGAACTGGCAAGGTTTCCTCTTAATCCTTTGTATTAAATCGCTTATGTGTTTGATCCTTGGAAGCCTTTACTCATGTAACCTCTGTGTGGGTGATTTAAGTTTATATACGCATTCTGATGGAAATACATTAGTGACGTCTAACGTATAACATATTTATCCTATTATATGACTCAAGCAAAGATATTTCCTTCAGGATGGCCTTGCAGATAATTGTGCAAGATCACAGAATTGACTGGCTGTGGCAGTCACAACATCTGAAAATACATACTTTATAGCAACACAGTCCACTGCCATATGATTAGTACGCAAGACAAAGCAAGAATGATGTGCATGCCCAGTGAAACCATATCATGGAAAGCCTTCTCTGGGCACCATTAATGAGTCTCATGTGTGCCAGGTGGAGCTGCTCAACCCTAAGGTTTGGTCAGAACCTCCAAATATGTAATATATACAGAAAGGGGAGCACATCCTAAAAAGGCATAAAAGGCATGCACATTCAGATTCCTGGGTTGCTGCTAAAATAATAATGACCAATAAGTACAAAAAACAAAACAAGAATTCAGCGCATGTCCAGTGAATAGCATTCAAAAAACACAGGTCTAAGCCATGAGTATCGGATACACTATATGGCTATATATTGCTCAGTCGCCACTACGTCAAAGTACCCCAAGTTTGGTGAGTCCTTTCTAATTTTGTATGGCTATATGGCTTACCAAGGGGCTGAATTGGTGGGACTGCATTGCATTCTAACCCAATGAGACTCTCATGCGATTTAAAGCCTTCTTTGGAAGGACTGAAAGAAACTATTGAAGATTGTACAGGCTCGGCACAGCCCTCCATAGTGTTAATGGGTCAGTAGGGGAGATCAGCGATCTCGATTTTAACTGGCCCATTAAGCAGAGTGCCTTTTATGCAACAGAGGGGCTACTGTTCCCCTGGATCTGGCCCCTTTGTCCCGGACTTAGTCGGCCTAGGGTAGAATACACCACTATATCTAATGCATTTGGTTCCAACATAAAATATTTTTTATTAACCTACATAGCTTCCAAAACATCTTTAGGGCTGATTTATGCCAAATACATTATATTTTCTTTTATTATTGAAATATATATGTTTAACTTGATGACTATTTTTTGTTTATCCTGGAAATCTCTTTTGTATTGTGTTGTGTTTTCAAAAACAGTTTATTCAAAAACTGTATACTAATTTTCATAATGAATGTAATGGGCTTTTTTGTCCTCTTTTTTCTATGTTGGCCATTTTAAGCATTAACAGCTGAACAAATGTATGTATATTTCATTCTTGAAGGATTTTACAGAATACCCATATCTTCTTCTTAGATTTTTTTCAACAAGTGTACTTTCCCTTGCTAACCCTTATTCACTGTGTAGGCATTCTCACTGCCTATTTTGCAGGTAGAAATCAGCTTTATCAAATTCAAGTTTACCAAAAGGGTAGTGAATACCTGGAATAGGCAACCATTGGAAGTAGTAAAGGTAAACACAGTAAATAATTTCAAGCATGCTTGGGTTTTACATAAAGGTGTCTACAGTAAAAACATTTTTTCTAGAAGGGCAAACTTGATGACATTATTGGTTCTTTTCTACCATTACTATTTCTATAGCCAAGTACATATAGATAGTATCAGGGCTTCAGCTAACTTTTGACGACTGTATCCATTTATGTAGTTGCATTTTGAAAAAGGAATAGTGCCTTGTATTTACATAATGTAACATTTTTTACTCCTATTTATATACACACATTATATTACAGGGTGGTAGATAAATGGAAAAGTATCCCATCACAAGTAGTAGAGGCTTATACAGCGAGGGAAATTAAACATCCATAGGTTAGGCGTAAAGCTATCCTGAATTTAAGACAAAACCAAGGAATGATTAATGTTTGGGTGTCTACCTCAGGAGAAATGGGCAGACTAGATGGGCCAAATGGTTCTTATCTGCCGTCATTATTATATGTTTCTATATTTAACTGTAGAACGCTGTGGTATACTCATACTCAGCAAACATTTGGAGCGCCTAGAAAACAGGGACACAAGGGAAGGAATAGTGGGCCTAAGCGAGTGTTCCTCCCAAAGATGGACACTCGGTGAGGACGTACAAGTAGTTATCTTGATATAAATGTTCTCAGCAACGGCAACCTCTTTGGCTGAAGATTAATTTTCAAGTGCCATTAGAAATGATGTTTCAGTTGCTGAGTACAGTGATAAGTGAGGAATATGGACCTTGTACTGTGGTTGTACATGATTTAATAAATAATATGAATGGAACTCTCATAGGGAGCGTCAGGAACGTGCTTGGAGGTAGGGAAAAGGGCAAAGGCATGTGGGGGGGATTGAGCAGAATCCCTCAATGCATTCGCAAAACAGGTCACATGAACAATTTAAGGGACTTTATACTTATCATATCCATTAAAGTTAATATGATAGCTGCAGTACCCCTTAAAGTCTTTGTTATGGGGGTTGTTTTAGCTAAAATTAAATTTAGCACAACATTACCTAAAATATACTCATGATATACCTTTAACAGTTCTATTTATACCATACATAAAAAGGGGTGGGAAAGGGTTGCTTTTGCCAGCATTTTTTTATTGCAGCTGTTTGTTTGTTTTAAATAATTTCTTAAATTAGCCCTTAAAAGGTTCTTCACTTTTGTTTTTCCGTCTTTTTCAAACAGTTTAACAAATATAATTGTGACCTTGTTCTCCGCCTCAACATTACGTTTGTCTTTCTTTGTATGGGGAAAGTTGTAGTGATTATGGATATGCCTTGAACTTTCCTTTTCTTTCACCACTTTGTGGTGTGTATGTGTGACACCGAAATGTGCCTGAAATCTGATGGGCATGTCTCGTTATCTGGTGAAGACAATTTATATTTGCAATGTACCTTAAATGCAATCCAAAAACAAGTTTTTGGGTATGCAGAACACAGATGTTTTTAATTTCACTTGATAGATGAGGTGTGATAAATATTAACATCTTTTGATAAAGCTAGCCCTCGAGGTGATGTTGTGGAGTACCCGTGCTAATCTGCATTTACTATGCTGTACATTAAGCCACTCACAGATTTGCTGTTCTGAATAACCAGATGTATTCAGTTGAGATTTAACCATTTTGTATTCTTATTATGAAATGCATGTTTTTTTAAAAAAAAATTGGCTGCAAATCCGACGCATAGTATGTAAATCTCGTTTCTTGTAAGCAGAGCCAAATGTTTTGTCTATTACATTTTATACACTCTAAAGATGTTGTGGAAGCAGGCAGATGTTATTTATACCTGCATAAAACATTACATGTATTTCGATTCTTTTAAAAAGCTGACTTATTAAAATCATGTATATAATATTGGTGGAAAATACAAAAAGATTTGGGTATAATAAAGGTTGTTCACTCAAAACAAATGCACGCTCGCTCCAGTCTATCTTCAAGGAACCATTCGGTTATGTATTTTAATGGCGAAACTATGCACATTTTTTTATTATTTCACGAATCAATGATGCAAACTATGGTGTCTTCACTGATCCCTGCTTCATTTAAAACTACATAGATCACTAACTGAACCACTTGCTCCGAGACGTCTGTCAGCCAACAGCACTTATATTTGTGTTCCTACTGCTGAACAAGTATGGCCAGACACTGGGACCTTCCAGTGGGGTCATTTCATGACATTGTTATATCTCGCTGCCATGATGGGAGGACCTTATCAGATCTGTAGAAGCTTTTATCGTACATGAACCCTTTTCTATTAGTAAAACATTATTTTACCTTGTTCACTGCAAGGAATTAATGATTCCAGTGTTATTACATGCTTAGGATGAGTAACACCAAGAGAACCATTACAGTAGAAGGGGCAGCTGATGAAAAAAAATAGTGTTCGTATTTAATTCAGGAAAACATTATATTCATTACAATAAATTGTGTACTATATGCCAATACAAAATAAAGAATTAGAAGTGGAAATCTCTGGATCTCTTTTTTTCACTCACCATGTTTTTGACATGCTATATTCATAACTACCAGATGTTTAATATTATACCAGGCCAGCGTAATTAGGAAATACAAATAACAATTACAGATTTGTTATTAATCAGTTAATGTTATGGATGAATAGTTGTACCTGGAAATAAATACCTTTATGTCGTGGATATCTGATCAAACTAGGAACTTTAGAAACTTTTTTTTTTTTTTAGAATAATCAATGATGGAGGTACAGATCCTGTAAATGTGCCCCAAATGGTCCCACTCAGCAGAACCATTGGGTTTAGTGTTAAGGAACAAGGAGCTCTCTGTTCACATATACATATGTATATGTGAGGGTTGGAGATAGTATCATAGCCAACATCTCCTTTCAATAATATTTGGGGCAGATTAAAGAAAAAAAAAGTTCTGTGTTCTCACACAAGATCATGAAGACCTGGTCCCATTTAAAGGTCTCAGGTCTCAAAATAGTGGACCAACGAGGGGTCCCTACATTAATGGCATAATACCTTGCATTAAGGAGCTCATGAGTTCCATCATATCATAGAATATACCTTACTGATCATCTTTAACTTGCAGGGTGGCACAACTGTACATTGCAACTGCCTCGCTTGTACTGCAACATATTTGCACACTCCCAGCGACTATGGAAAGCTCATATATAGAACTGATCCGGCTTCATCTCTAGACACCTTTTCACCGACCCTCGTTTATTCTGTTAGGGTAAGTTTACTTTATTTATTCTGAAGTTTTGGAAACTGTTGTAAGATTAAACACATCACATCCCTATTTTTTTCTCTAATTCGTATTTGCTCTTCATTTAAAAAAAAGAAGCCAATAAGCAATGACCTACATTTCATTTGTCTATGAGGGGAACTCTATAAGGAAGCATGTGTTGTATTTTATAAGCTTTTATCATAGCATCAACTATACTTTATACAATTTTAATGAGTTCTCGTATCAGTTTTGGGTTTTGATCTTTTCCTTACCCTTAACTAATATTGAAGAGCCTTTTGAAGTTAGGCTCATTTTTTTTGGTTCAGATATACAATCCTTAAGCCCACCGTGACGGGACCTACACATGCTATGATCAAGGAACAGCTGTTCTGCTATATAATGTGACTAGTTGATTGTTTATGTGGATGAGAAAGTGCCTGGACTAATAATAGATTCCTCTAAATAACTATACAATACACATAAAAAAAATCATTATAAAAGTTTTAAAAATATTCAAATTACATACGAAACTGAGTTTGTTTAAGTAAAATGTACCATGAGTAGACCCTCATGATTCAGATTTCATCGCCCGTTTCTTTAGCGTTTCTGAACGCTGACAAATCCAGATTTGAAGATATTGAACAAATGTTACATTTTTCCTTTTTGTTTAGGTTCCAGACATCTTGCAATTTCAGACCTTTTAAGCAGCAACATAGCAGTCTATTAACGTATGCTGATTGTTGGTTCAAAAAACTACAAAGTACAGAGTGTGTTTCTCTCATTCTCTGACCAATACAGCTCTAAGCCTGTATCTAAGATCTCGAGTTTCTATCATACATATTTTACCAGCCCTATAGCAAAACACTTTCAATAGTTACTCTTATTGTTAGACTCGTTCCCAAATCAGCTTGTTATTTTGCTGTCTTTAAGTGGATTTCTTGTTTTTTTCTTTTTTTTTTATTAGAATGTTGCGTTGTCAATTGTAATGAAGAATAACCCTGACTAGTGCAAAATAACCATTTGTTAGTAATGTTCATTGAGACATCTTTACTTTTTTAAGAAGGTAGCAGTTTCTATTAAAGTATACTTATTCGTATCTAAAAGAATAGGTATTATTTGCTTTGCAATTCTTTTGCTTTGGCAAAAAAAAATATTACATTACTTTTCACAAGCTGTCCAAAACAATACATCCATAGTTATTAAAAATGTAACTGCAAAAAGTATATAAACCTCAGAATCTCACAACCAACAACAGTTCCATTCAGCCAACTTAAACCTTGGCATCTGATGAAAATAAATAAGGTGCGTGTCTGCAATTGTACTCCAGTATATATCAAATATGTGCAATAGTAAACTGAACTTACATCACCACAATATGCATGGTTCACCCTTAAAACCATATACCTTATCAAAAATATTGTAATACAGATGGAGAATGCATTTACACGTGTTAGGCATACAAACTCCAGGTTACTCTTACCTTCTTTTGGCATGGCAGAGAAATAAAAACCAATGAGTTAAGATATGCCCCTTTTGCAGCGTGCCTTTATTTTAGCTATTAGAATGAAATTGCATCTGATGGATGCCTATGTCCATATATTTTTCGGTTAGATTATTGGGATCTTTTGTGACTTTGAACGTGTTATCCTTGATGATATGTTTTTTGCATTATTTAAGCCATAACGATATAGCTATGGTGGTATATATTTCTTTCGCTTACCTCTGTGTTGCTCAGCGGCGTCTCTTGTTCCGTCGAGGAGACACAGGAATCCAGTGGAGTCATGTGAATGTACATCACATCACACAACTCCATTCCTTCTCCCCTGGACAAGAGAAGTTCACTCAGAGTTCGAGCAACGCAGAGGTAAACAAATTCTGTGAGCGGCACCGGAAGATCTGCAGTTCAGGTAAGGGTGGGGGAGGGTGTATGAGTCTGCGTGAATGAATGAATATGTGTGTGTGATAGCATGGATGTGTAAGTAGGGGGGGCAGTGCACAGGGAGGCTGAAAGTGATGTGCATGTGCTGGCTGCTTGTGCATGATAGGAGTGTGATTGCTATATTAAATATACATGATTGCTAACAGCAATAACACTCCTATCATGCCCAGGCATACCCAGATTCCAGCGCAGATAACATCACACTCATCCTGGAACCTGGGCATGATAGAAGTGTAATTTTCAGGTCCCAAAATTAAGGTGCATCTTATACATGTGGAAATACAGGATATATATATATATATATATATATATATATATATATATATATATATATATATATATATATATATATATATATATATATATATATATATATATATATATATACATATATATTTATAAAGTTTTGCAAAATTCTAAAACATATTTGTGAATAAAAAAAAATAATAGGGAAGTTATGGCTGGCTGGTGGGCTTTTTGAAGAAAATACCTAATCAAACAATTTTCTTATCTACCAGAAAAGGAGAAATTGATGTCACAACTGGGGATATAATGGATTTATCATAGTTCGTGTGTTCTATTTCAAAATACCGCATTACAACATTAAATTACACTATTCAATCTAATATAAAAGTAAATATAGGGTCTGTTTCATATTTTTATTATTTTGATCTTGAATCTACCGGAAAACACTATTTTTATTTCACTTTGTCTCTGTTTCATGAAGACCGTCAAACACAGCATGATGTTCCTTGTAAAGTGTCTGCTATTTTGATACCCAAGACACAACACTCATCCTTGGTAATATAGTGAGAATTTAGCTACACCGTTAAAGGTCTGCTACATTCTTAAAAGAGTGGTGCGCAGAGCTGAAAATGCCAAACGCAGGAAGGAAAAGTTGCAGCAAAGTGTAAATGATAATGTTAAGTATAGATAGCTTTAATGCAAATATTGTCACCTCATACAAAAATGCCTCCACAGGGGGCTTCATGAACAGATACAGACTTACTACCTTTAGTCATACCAGCTTTGTTGTAAACATCATGTCATCATGACAGACTTGGACATGCATCTAATTGCCTTATCTTTTTGAGTTGATCCAATGTTCCTTTCAATGGAAATAAGATCACTGCACTGTTATTATTCTATGTACTAAATGTTCCCTTCACTGTTAATACATCTGACTAAATAATGCATGTGCAGACATTTCAATATGAAAACCTGGGTATCAGACCTTAGGTAAGAAACATATTTATACCAGTTACTTATATACATCCGACTTGACCTACATCATTTTTATTATACATAACTTGAATTTGTGTACAGTAGCTGTGTATATATTTAGATATAGGTATATACATATGAATAATAAGGGTACACTATGATTTTACACATGTTACATACAAAGACTTGACATTTCAGTCCCAACCTGGGGACTTTCATCAAGAGTCCTGATGTGTCCTCATTCTTTATACATTATACATTATCTGTGGCTATAGAAATTGAATACTCCTTTTATATATATATATATATATATATATATATACACACACACTTATATATAGAGACAGAGAGAGGGTGAGACATTTAATGTATTATTATATATATGTGGGTGCTGAAAGTAGCTATGACTAAAAATAAATCTGATCCACATTTAAAGAAACAGCTGTATGTGAAAAAATGTAGAAGTGGGGAGATTTTTGGTTATGCATATTTAAAGTGTGTAAACCAACATTAGTATACAGTTCAAAATGTGCACACAAGTACACTTCATATATTTACATTCAATAATCACAGAAAATTGACAAGGACTTACTCATCCTTGTTTAATCTGTATTTATTATATATGCATCAAACTCAAGTCTCAACTCAACCGATGAATCATTATTTTAGCTCTACCTATGGTGAGAAAAAAAAAGAGGAAATTTAGAATTTTTCATTAAAAATCAATTTCTTTGCTGCCTTTACTTTTCCATTTAACAAATTAAAAATTACATAAGTAGGGTTTTTCACTCTTCACAAATCAACTACTGAAAAGGTTTCAGAGTGCACCATGAAGGAGAAAACTCATCGTCTTAATGCAAGATGACCTGCCCCTGTGTAAGACAAACACAAAGGAAATGTGAAGATGAAAAAGACAAAAAGGTACGGCGAGGGTAAAAGAAAATTCCAGAAATATTACAGGAATAGAAGAGCAGAGAAATAAATATCTTTAAACTCATCCTCTTTCCCTTTTTATTTTGACACTCTAATGTCTTATGTAATAATAATAATAATAATAATAATAAAACTTTTGGATAATGTTTATGTTAAAACATAGAACGTAGTAGCTACATAATTGTGTACTTAATACGTTTTATTATATGAGAATATTTGTCCACATTTCATTTGCTGTACACGTTCATTATCAAAATCTATCTATCTATGTCATAACATGCCACTACAGTTTCATTCTATTTAAAGAAAAGAAAAAGCAATTCAGATAAATGGAACCCTTAACATCAATATATAACCAAGAAAACCTGCTTTGGGAAGGGTACGAGACTACGATTGTAGTCTTTAATGAAAAATAATGGCTTAAAATCTCTAGGTATCTTTTTCATGATGATAGACAAGGAAGCTGACAAAAGTTGTTTTAATGGCCCTTGCTGGTGCCATACTACAGGGGCCTCATTAGTAGACATTTTTGTACATCATTTTCCCATTGCGAATGTCATTTTACATTATTTCTTTAAAAAGGTGGCTGTTGAAGATAATTACAGAGAAGCATATCCTGTTTTGTAGCGCTGGAACAATCAGACACTAGAGAGTATCTCCTAACAGGCACCAGAAATTTATATCGTCACAGATGAATGTGGATAATGCATTTTTCCAGCTGTTGCCCCCTCCCCTCCGTAAAGAATACCTTATTTTACTTATAATTTGAATGTGATTATGATGATTTGATGTTTCAATGAACTTTCTGAAATTCACCTTTAATAAAAAAAAAACTTTATACATAGTGTAAAACTATACAGCTCATACAACATTATTTCACATTGTTGAATTGATACATAATTATGGACTTATTATGTTAAACATTTAACATTTTAATAATGATGCCTAGAAACTGACTATTATAACAAAAAAAGAGTATCCCTATTGAGGTTGGGGATGCAAGACCAGTGCATGAGCAGCTAGGTCTAAATTGCATGTCGCTATTGTACATAAATAAGCCATTTATTTAGGAGAGTGTTTCAAACAAGACTATATTTTGAAACACAGGAGGAATATTGAGTTACAGCATGTGCTAGAGATTTGTAGAGTGCACAAACAAATGTCATTGCAGATTCTGTACAAAAAAAGAGGACATCTAACACACTGTTTTCAGCATTTAAGCTGTGAGCAGGCTTTGTTTCTTTTTTAAGGTATATTTGTATTCAGCTTGGGAGTCCAAATGTCATCACTAAGCCAGTAAGCCTTCATTGATAAAACCAAGTTCATTGACATACCCAACTATGTCCCAGCCACCCCACCGTGTGCAACCAGGAAATAACCCAACAAAAAGTGGCCACCCAGGCCTCTACATGATTTTTCAATAGGTTGAGAGAAACATTTTGTTTCCTTCTCTATCTCCACATGGGTTATTTTCTAAAGCCCAGTGTTGGGTTATCCGTCATTATTATATATATACATATATTTGCCTGTTGATTTTCCCATTAATTTCCCATGCATATTAAGGATTATCCCATGCAGGATCATAAATACTGTACATTAAAATACACTTGTCAGATTTCAGGAAAATAGATGGCCTTCGGCTGAAACCTTTGAAAAGTTGTCCTTAAAAGATTTCAATTATAAAGGAAGGATGCCAATGCCCTGCTTAATCTCATCTATACCCCCAACAGTAACTTGCAAAAGATAGTTATTTAGAGATAAACAAGATCACTAAATCGAGGTAGGCTAGCTGACCCTAAAGAGGTACAAGCAGGCCACCTGTCTTGAATAAGTCAGTTGAAGTCAGGTTGAGCTTGTGCATCAAAAACAGGAGGGAAGTAGTAGCTAACATCCATAAGCATGTTTGATAGTCTAAAAAAGGTGATGAAAGGATGAGGTTAAGCATAAAAAAGAGAGGTAAAGGAGATAAACTCAAACCCGGCTTGAGACAACTCCAGCTGACATACCTATAGTGCTAAATTCTTTTCAGGTTGACAAACTAGGAGAAACTGTAATCTGAAATTATAAAACAGCCTGGAAGAAGGCTATTTCAGTCCTTCATTATATATGCTGATTTATAGAACTCTAGTTAGACTTCACCTATAGTATTGTTTATGGCTCTGGAGACTCCATAAGGATATTGACATTTTGGATATAGTTCAGAGAAGGACAAAAAAAATGGTGAATGGTTTGCAGGATAAAAAAATAAGACTATATGTATATTTTTCAGGTTTTAAAAAGATTTAGAGGGTTCCTTCTATTGTCCCCTGAATCTTTTTCACCTGGTATTTCTTTCTTCTAATTGTGGTTTCAATAATAATGTAAAATAAATACTAGATATGAATATTAAAATATAGCAAAGAAGCATTGAAACGCAGTCTCTTGTTTGTTAAGAGTCTTTAAACCAAAAACATTTTTATACTTTGTTTCTTTTTATTTTGTTAAATGGGCCTGTTAAAGATGTTCCCTCTTTTGATATGGTTGAATATTTTATTTATGCCCGTTTGAAACCTATTAAATCACTAAAATCAGATTTATCATTAATACATAATTAGTGTGGAACAAAGAGAATGTCAAACCTGACATCAATCTACAGTCTTTTCTTGCAACAGACGAATACATGCCAAATATCCGATAAACCCTTTCCTAATCAACAACCTATTCTTTGAAATTCAAAAGAAAGACTTTATACTGATGATGACTACTTTATTGATTTGGTCTCTTCCTTCATTGCTCATGATAATTAGCCATTTGACAGCTTAGCAAAAAAAAGCACTAATATTAATATTTTTGCAAGGCTTGATTACAGCTAGGGTTGATTTGAAACAGATATTGTAGTTAGATTGCCGAATACAATGAAGGAATGGTGTCTGCAAAAAAAAACATAAAAAAAATAAAAATTATTCTGATAACTATTGTGAAGCCACCATTATGGAAGCTGAAAGAAGTCGATATAAGGCAGCCGATGTATAGCATACATAATTAGTGATGAATTTGTCTCCATGTATTCTGTTAGCACAGATGCACTTATATAGAGCAGAATAGTCCCTCACCATCTAATGAAAATATATGTTACAGAAACCACTAGTTTTTTTTTTTTAACTATAATTACTTTAAATGCAGTTTGGTTCTCAGTGATTCGGAAACTGCCCTATATTCATTATAGCCGCATAACAAACCTCTGTGAAGGAGAGGATAGGATTTTACTGTATATTTAAAGCATTTCTTACTTTATAGCACTTACGTATGTATGTCCTATGTAACACAAGCTACTATATAAGTATATTAAGCAGAAGTTGAAGACATCCATTTCTCTGATGGGTCTCTTAAGAATTGAGAAGACATAATCCTTAAAGTTATATCACTATAACGTACAGCACTGTGCAAAAGTTTTAGGCAGGTGTGAAAAAATGCTTTAAAGTACGACTGCTTTCAGAAATATATATGTTAATAGTTTATCATTTAAATCGGAAAAAAATCTAAATCAAAACAAGATTTCATGTGACCAATACTGCTAGGTCCGCTTGCACAGTAGGTTGTTCCAAACATCTTGGGGAGCTAACCACAGTTCTTCTGTGGATTTAGACAGCCTCAGTTGCCTCTCTCTCTTCATGTAATCCTAGACAGACTCCATGATATTGAGATCAGGCCTCTGTGGAGGATATACTATCACTTCCAGGATGCCCTGTTTTTCTTAAGATAGCTTTAATGCCTTTGGCTGTAAGTTTGAGGTTGTTGTCATGCTGTAGAATTCATTTGGGGCCAATCACATGCCTTCATGATGTTATGGCATGATGGATAAGTATAATATATCTGCCTGTACTTCTCATTGAGTAGGCCATGGAACTTCCACTATGCTTTGCTATTTCCTGCAAACAGTCATTTTGTAACCCTCTCTAGCCCTTCAGTGAACAAACTGCCTTCTGCTACAGCCAAATTAAAATTTTGACTTATGAGTCTACCTGATGCCATTTTTCTGCACCCCAGTTCCTGTGTTTACATGAATAGTTGAGTCACGTGGCCTTGTTTCCATGTTGGAGGCATAGCTTTTTGGTCTTCCATCTCTCTCTGTTCTAGACCAGTAGATGGGTGTACCAGGGTCCCACCCACTGTTTTCTGCCAACGCTGAGATGATGGCACTGCTAGATATCTTCCGATTGTGCGGGAAAGTAAGCATTATGTGTCTTTCCCACCTGCCTAAAACTTTTGCACAGTGCTGTATATTTAAAAAAATATATACATTTTAAAAATAACTTGACAAGAAAAAGTTCAAGAGGGATCCATGTTTAATACTAAGAAGAGTGCTAGAACTCAGAGGCATGATTTGAATTGAGTCCAAGTGTTGATTAGATTTACCCTGGATTCATTATCTCTGATTGTACTCTTCATATCCTGTTGTCAATATCAAGATTTCTTCATATGGAAAAGTTCATATTATCTTTAGACACAACTAAAAATACATTTTAGAGTGTTGCTGATGAGAATTGTGATATACATGCTAGGGTTTATAGAAGGCACATTTTATCTTCCCATTTATCAAGTTGTTTTTAAAAATATACAGTACTATAAAAAAGTAATAAAATGCTGTAAAGAAAGAATGCTTTCAAAAATAGACGTGTTATTAGCCTTTTTTCCGTAAACGCTTGGGAGCCTTCTATTGAAGTAATTTAATTGGTATAGCATCACTTCATGGAAACTTTTTTATATATAATACATACTAAGAAATTAAATGATTCTGTTTCATAAAATTCATAAAACAGTTTTAGTCACATACAGTATAGTAACATATTTACAGCTCTTTTTTCATAAGATATCAAGGAAAGAGGCACTGCCTAAAATCACAAGATGCTGCTGTTTTTATATAGTAAGTGTCATGTTTTTTTGCAATTATGTTATTTTCTCTGTAGCCCTGTCAGAGCTACCGACGAGATGAAGACAAAGGGTGAAGATAATATGGAAAGTGGTTCAATGCATCAAAATATTTATGCTTTAAATGATATAATTTGTTTTCTTTAGTATATGCTTTGTTTTATTTCCACTAGTACTATACTGAACAGATATTTGTGACAGAAAGTGACTTTCATTTTAAAAGCACATGGGAAGAATATATTTTTGTATGTCTTTCAAAACAAGAAAATGCGTATTATAAACACGTCTGCTCACTTCCCCCTGCATAAATTAAATATTATGAGGTAACATCTTATACATCTGCATACAGGCCTTGTTCACTAAACTGCTTATGTTGCTTTAAGGCCTTTATTTGGTGACCCTGCTCAACCATTCTAAAACATGCTATCATATAAGTGGATTAGGCAACTGCCTAGGGCCAGCAGTATTCATATGGCTAATATTAAAATGGAAAGAAGTAATGTTTTTATTCATGAATGCATTACAAGCAAATGTGAGCTTTTTCATGAACTGTATATATATTTTCAGGGCCATAATGTCCACAGGACAATAGGTGCAGCTACCCCAAGCCATGCAAGATGAGGGGGTACTTGAGCGTCCCAGCAGCAATTTCTCTGTGCCCCCTCCAACTTCCTTCAGCTTCCAGAGGCAGATGTGATGTCAATGCATGACAGAACCTCCAACCCTGGTCTAGGCGCCAAGATGCCATGTTAGATCCCTGATACATGTATAATTAAAGCCATTGCTGATAAGGAATCTTCTAATGCGGTACTTCCCAGGGCCCCTAAATTCGAAATATGCACTTCCTGGACCATTCAAGTTGGTCATTTTCTCTTAGGTTTATGGAGTTGAAGAGTTATCACCTGCCCACAATGATTGTTAAAGTTCACCTTAGTTTCATAATATCCCTCGAGTGAACCATGTGTTCCATGGAATTAGTCCTGGTTTGTCACCCATGTAAAAATTACAATAGGCATGAGGTAAAATGTAAATTCTAATGTCTAGCTTGCACCCAACAGGAAATAATTAGGTCATTAATTTCCACTATTGTGTGTCCGAACAGCCAACAAATCTGCTTCCTTGTAGCTTCCTTTACTATAACTAGATATGCCAGCTGTAAAAAAAAATACAACGTATAACTTAGCCTATGTGAAGGCAAGTATTATTAACGTGAAATGAATATAAACCTTTTCCCCCATAATAAGGGTTAGCAATGCCACCAATGAAGTGGTTAAAAAGTATACTGACAGCAATAAAGTAGAAATAAACAATAATGAATTTGTATACAAATAAAATAGTAAAAATCAAAATCAAAGTTTTTTTTTAAAACACACTATATAACTATATCAGATTTTAGATTAATACATAGTTTACAGTACCCAGTGAAAAGTTAAAACTTCAAGATGTTAGTGTATATATATAAGTTGAGGTTGATGCTGATGCACAAAAGGCACATATATATTTGATTAATTTTGCTAAAGGTTATATTGAGGTTCTAAATACAGGTTTCACAGGTTTCTGCAGGTTCTAATGTTTATTGGAAATAGTCATCATCACAACTAGCAGTTCACAAGAATGTGTGAGGCCATTAGATATAACAAGGTTTTCTCAATCTAAAAAAAAAATGAAATCATTATTCGCTTCCTGACATAACTGCTTCTTTTCTGGGTCATTTTTATAGTTTATTTTTGTTCCCAAAATAAATGTGGTAATTACCGTATTTGCTCGATTATAAGACGAGGTTTTTTCCAGAGCAAATGCTCTGAAAAATACCCCTCGTCTTATAATCGGGGTCGTCTTCTAATCAGACCCCAAAAAAATGCTGGCGCCATGCTGCTTACCGGTCGCGAGCAGCGTCTCTTCTGTTAGAAGCAGGGCAGGAAGCTTGCAGCGTCCTCACAGAACTCTATCTCCCCCCTCCCTCCTCTGAGGGCGGGGCCAGAGAAGTTGCTACAGCCGGTCCCCTGCAGAAGTCTGCGAGTGGGAGATCTGCAGTTCAGGTGAGGGGGTGGGGGAGGGTTTTTGAGTATGTGTGAAGTGTGTGTGATTAAGGGAATGAATGAGTATTTAAATGTTTGTGAATGAGTGTGAGTGTGTGTGTGATAGCATGGATGTGTAAGGGGGGTGGGGGTTGTAGCATGGCATATGGAGGCTGTAATCCCACTGCTATCATCCCCAGGTTCCAGCATGTACTGGCTGCCTTGGCTTGATAGGAGTGTGATTGCTGTTAGCAGTTTGATATATATATATATATCAAACTGCTAACAGCAATCACACTCCTATCAAGCCAAGGCAGCCAGTACATGCTGGGTTAAAAGGCATATCATGGGGCTGAGTGGCATATAGGGGGTTAAAATGCATTTCTGGACCTCCAGAAATGCATTTTAACCCCCTATATGCCACTCAGCCCCATGATATGCCTATATACCTCCAGAAATGCTTTATACCCCCCTATATGCCACTCAGCCCCATGATATGCCTTTTAACCCCCTATATGCCAGAGTGGCATACAGGGGTATAAGGCATATCATGGGGCAGAGTGGCAAATAGGGGGGTATAAAGCATTTCTGGGGGCAGAGTGGCATAACTGGGGGGGGCAGGTTGGCAAATAAAAGGAAATTTAAAAAATATATTTTTCTCAATCATAGCTTTTATTAAACATGAAAATAATTTACATTAATTAATATTTACTGGTAAAACTTTTTCCCTATAGGGTAGTCTTATATTCAGGCTTTTTGTTTTTTTCCTAAATTAATATTTTGATTTTGGGGGGTCGTCTTATAATCGGGGTCGTCTTATAATCGAGCAAATACGGTATGTTTCTTCTTTTTAAGATGGTGGTGGATAAGTTGAATGGTCATCCAGTAGACATTACAACAGAGAAAGATTTTAGCCATGCATGGGGATTTAGGATATGTTTAACACAAGGTCATAGACAAAGTAGAGTTTAATGATCTTATTTGACACAAAGTTATGTTTTTACATCACTACATATTCAGTCTATCCTTTAAAGTGGGAAATATGGAAACTATAATAAATTTATATGCAAACAAAGAAAATGAGTGTGGATTTACAAAAGTATGATAGTTAACTCTTAACTGCTTCTACGGCCCCCATAGTGCACTTGCTGAATCTGATGTCTATGTGCAAGTTATTGATAATCGGAATACAAGGTTTTTGTTTTTGGTCCTACCAGTTGAATTTGATTTCTATACTGCAAACTTAATTTCAAAATGGCTTAGTGTGTTTTCAGTCAATGCACAACCTTTATAACAGTACATTAATAGTTAGATCAATTCTCTCTGTTCCTGGCATTCATTATTAATTCTCAATTAAGCATGCATTTTATTTTTCTTGTTTGAGTTCACATGTTGTCTACAATTTAGAAAGATATTTTATAATTCAATTCCTTCTTCACTGTCAGAAGTCATGTATTTTAGGACTTTTTAAAATGTTCTCAATGATAATATTATGGATTGTATGCAGTACTATGTATTTTCCTTCTAAAATGAAAAATAATGCAATACTAGTACAAGGTGGTTAAAGTGGAGCCACCGGGAAGAACACTACATTGGTTGCTATGTTCATTGTATAACTTTTAACAATGTCCACCATTATTGAATATGCTCATTTCCACATAGTTTCAAATGCACCACTAGCTCGAACTGTGTGATTTCCTATGTGTATTTTAAGATTGATTAATTTTACCCATTGAGTCCTCTATTTGTGTTTCTTGGCAAACACCCTGATGTATAGTGAAAATTGTAATATAGATATTAGGTAATTAGCAAACTCAATTACATTTAAAATAAATATATATATATATATATATATATATATATATATAAGATATACCTGGTTAATGATAACATCAAGTCTTCAGATGAAGGTGATATTTGTCATTGTGTCAGCAAACAAAAGTCTCATAAGCTTTTGGAACCACAGAGTTCTCTTCTTCCATCTGAACCAGAGAGTTTTCTAGAACTTGAATATTATTGAACCAATACATACAACTAAGCATTCCATTAAAAATCATATACCCTTTCCATTGTTGGGCAGGGAGAGTCAGCAAACTTATAGGTTACCGTGTGGACAGATCCAATAGGGTTAATTCAGAGGGCCCCTCACCCAGAATAAATATAGCCATTTTCATGGCCTTCCTACTTAATATTGTTTAGACTCCCTGTGATAAGATTTTTGTTTAACAAACAAAAGTGTAACAAATGTAAGTGTATTAGCCCTTACATGGGTCCTGGTGGTTCCATAGGACATAGGTGGCACTTTGACAGGGGTAGAATTTAGGGATTATCACTGTAACACAATTTGTGGTGTCTGCCATCCCGTCAGATGAGAAAGATGAGAGAAGGGGAAAAGGGTGAGAGATAATGAACATAGTGACAGTGATGGAGAGCTAATGAGAAAGTGGAGAGATGGGACAAAGGGAAGAGATAAAGAGAAATGAGAGGTTAAGATAAAAGAGAGATAAAGAAAAAAGATGAGAAAAGAAAGGAGAGAGATAATGACAGATGTGGAAAAATGAAAAGGATGGGGCAAAGGGAAGAGATTATGAGAAAAGGGACAATAATGGTGAAAGGGAAGAAACTGAGAGAAAATAGGGAGATAAAAAAAATACTGTTTGATTTGATTTATTTGCATGACTTTGAGGCCGACATATTTACCTTTATTTTAAAAAAGAATGTATGTGGCAAGCAGCATTTCATCCTTAGACCCAGGCAGCATAATTTATTGGGCCAGCCCTGTATTAGATCCCTAAAGTGTAATTCTTCTGCTGGTAAAATGAACTTTAATATAAAGAATTTCTTTGGGTGCTTTAAATGTAAAACATGTTCCAGACATACTGTGATCTTTAAAATCCCATTGGATGCATGCAAGGTTGATTCACAGGAATAATAAATGGATCATCGGGGCATTTCATTTTTACACAACAATAGCCACTGCAGGCAGCAGCAACAGACTATGTACAGTAAGTCTGCTGTGAAAAGCATCTGTTTATAACATCTGTGAATAAAGAAACACAAATGTATGCTTTTATAAGGAATTGTGACAGGATTTACATTACCCATAGCCTACAACTGCTTGAATGGCTTATATTTGTATGTTCAACCGTTTCTTTTCTTTTTTCTCTATTTTTCTTTCTTTTCTTTCCTTTTTCAATTCTTTTCTTTATTTCCTTTTTAATTTTACTAACTTAAGGGTATATCCAAGGCTGACGGCCATGATGATGATGAGTGGCCGCACGCTGCTCTTTTATGCTCACGTAGTGTGCATTCAGTTATATCCAGCCACTGGCTGCACACTCCAGCACCTGCTCTGCCACTGGAGCAGCAGATGGTTAGTATGTGGTAATGTTGGCCAGCGGCCCACCAGGCATTGGCCTGGTGTGCCAGATAGTGTACAGATAAACTATATTCTAAGATGGATAATGTATGCTTTTTGGAATTTAACATCTTCATACAGTACCTTATTTGGCCATGGTTCCTCCCTTAAATCACATGCATGCATCTGTCACTGCCTTGATCTATGAGATTATAAAAGCTGTCCTTATGTCAGTGACTTTCCTGACAGCTCTCAAAAATGCCGGGTGAGCTTGCCGGGTGAACACCGGTTCTCCAGGCCAAGACCCGAATCCTCTGGGTCACGGGAGCAGGGTCTTGACACACCCCGTTCCCCACCCATTTTCCCTTTAAATGGGGGTGTTTCCCACTGCCATCAGCGGGAACGCCCACCGATGTCACAGGAGTGCAGTAGGTCAGACAAGGAGGACTATGAAGGAGGGTCACAGAGGAAAACGCTGCATTGTAGGATTACATCAAAACAGAATGTCCTGGGTAAATTGGATAACAGAGGGCTATTATACCATAGCAAAATACTTTAGGAGGGTGGAAGCCCCCTGCCACATAACAGCGAGCCATTCAGTCAGAGCTGGCCTAGCTATAGCATAATAAGGTGGTGCATTGAATGTATATATGGCCCTGATCGTTTGCTAAGAAGATGATTTTGGTCTAGTTTGCCTTGCTAAATTAGGAGGACTAGAATTTAAGACAAAATCCAGTGGCATACGCGGATGTGACAGTTTAGTATCATGCCACATAGCCTCATTGGAACTGTGAGCACTTATGCTCAAAGCTAATTATTTTCAGATTTTGAAATAATCATAGGGTGGCATTCAATAAAAGTACATGTTTGGTAGGGAGTTGTGTAGTTATAACTATTACGTTACATATATTTTCATATAACACCAGTTTAGTTTAGTAACCAATTTATTTTTAAGGAATGTCTTAATTTTGTTTTAGGTGACAGAACCAATTTAATGTTTTCTAGATGCAAATAACGAGTCTGTCTGTGTCACTATACCTTTAAGGCAAATAAAATAATTTAAAGTTCTATTTTAAGGTGTTAGTTTCCCTTGAATAGCCGCCAAAATGCAAAACAATCTTCTCTCCCCTGGAGTTAACAACAAACATGTATATACAAGTCTGCAAAATATGCAGATTTAATATAATGAAACAATCAGATTAAAGTCTAGGCAATTATCTGATGTTCTTAAAATCAACTTGTCATCTCAATTGTTACAGCTATGATCTGATTTAAAGCCCTTTCCCTCTCTTATAATTAAACATGACCATTTCTGAGATCTTTGAGAAAAGAGCTTTTTTTTTTTTATATAATTTCAGCCTGCTGTCAGGTTAAATATTTGTTTTCCAGTAAATAAAGTATTTTGGAAATAAACTGTTATTAACCTATAGAACGAGATACTATCAGCTGCAATATCATTAGGAAAAAGAGGAATACACACTATTGCGTCTTCTGAAAAATATGTAAAAATAGGTAGGAATTTCAACAAAAAAAAAAATCGGTGCTGGTACTTAGCAAGTAAGTCAAGTTATTATACCAGGCAAAACATTCAAATCACTTAACAGCGTGAGTTTTTTCAGCGAGATGGAAAACTGTATTTGCATTTTATGGATTATACAGCAAGCCAGCACAGCAGACACATTAGGTCTCACAATTTTGAAGGTACTGCTTAAAATCTCTTTTTTCCCTAGCTAAAGGATATAGTTGACAGCTCGCACTCATGAGTCAAGTTAATCTGCAACATTATCCACCCACTTTGCACCGAGCAGTCCCTAAAGCAGTTTGTAATATGCATATGAACTGAACCATTGTTGAGATCAAATTTTTAATACCCTGGTGAAATGGGGGGAATAGAAAGATAAAATAGAAGCTTGCCGCTATGATTCACAGAGGAAGGAAAAACATTGCTTCAGCGAATGCAGGGCTTTGGCTACAGAAGATGCTGGAGGGACTTGTACCATCCCTCCTCTAATGCATGGCTAATAGCTTAGCATTAACTGTGTCAAGCTGCTAGGCTAAGTCTCACAGTCCCTTGTTGTTATGAAATTATACTTGTGTGAAATTAAATGCATACCTGTTTTCATTTCCTTGCATGTGAAGGTCTACCTTAACCAAGTTGTTGGTTTGGAACAGAATTAAACCTTCCAGCAACTGAATCACTGACATTACCAGATTTAATGCATTGGTTTGAATTTTGATCTTTTGTGTCCTGGAAAAAATATGCATTAAGGCATGAAGCAGAAAACACTGAAACACAGGAAATTGGAAAAAGGAGGCATTATTCTGCAAAAATGTAGTAGCTGTTTCCCTTTGCATGAATAGAAGAATTTATTTAAAGGTTGTAAATCTATTCAAAACGACTTAATAAGTGTATTGCAAAGAGTTTGCAGGTAAGTTTGAGAAGTAAGGTGCTAGCCCTCCCACGACAAGATGGACTGTGTTGGCCATTAATAATGGTTTTGTCTGTTGGGTTGATAATATACAGTTCTGTGTAAAAAAGTGAGTGAACAGAAGAAAAATAAATCAATATTTGTTGTGACCACCCTATGGCTTCAAACCAGCATCAATTCTTCTAGGTGCACTTGCACAAAGCTTTTTGAGGAATTGGACAGGTAGGTCCAAACATATTGATCTAACCACAGTTCTTCTGCAGATTTAGGCAGCCTTAGTTGCTTCTCTTTCTCTCTTCGTGTTGAGATCAGGGTTCTGTGGGGGCCGTACCATCACTTCCAGAACTCCTTGCTCTTCTTCACACTGAAGATCTTAAATTCTTAATGACTTTGGCTGTATGTTTGGGGTAGTTGTCATGCTGCAGAATAAATTTGGATTAATCAGATGCTTGATAGATGCATGATAGATAGGTATCTGCCTGTACATCTTAGCATTGAGGAAACCATTTACTCAGTTTGAAGAAATGCAGCTTTAAGCTTGCAAGAAACCTCCACCATGCTTCATTGTTGCCTTGTATATAAAAATGTGATCAGCTTCTAAGTTAGCTGCAATCTGGAATACTGAATTGCAACAAGCAGAGAATTCCAACAGATAAATAGTGTCCTGCGCTCAGTGTAAGGGAATACACCTTTAATAAAATGCTCAGTGTTAAAATATACTTAATATAAGGTGCATATATAAAAATCTTACTACAAAAAGTATGTGAATTCATCTGTAAATGTACAGATAACATTAATTAAATCAATAAATTAATTCATTTGATACATAAATACAATAAATAAACCAACTAATCCCTAATCCCTTAATAGTGAGTTTCCAATCAATAAAAAATACATTAAATAATGTAGAATAATTAATTCAGTTGACACCTAGATCATCAATAGTGACCGACCAACCAATAAATAAATGAATATGAAGAAATACGAATAAACAGAATTGAATAAATACATTGGTTAATCCTTAAATCTTCAATAATAATTTTCAAATTAATAAATTAATTTCCAAGAATGAATTTCCAATAAATAGTTAAAAGGTTAATCAATCAAAAAATAAATAAAAGAATGCATATCCAAAAAAAAGGTGTCCCAAAGAAAAATGTCCAAAAAATAAATAAATATAAGACAGTCCAACCTTGTTGCAGTCCCTAAACTCTCAAATTTTTCAGGGGTATTTTTGATTCGGGAACAAACTTTATTGCCCGATGCCCACATTCACTCTCAATCACTCTCTCACACTCTCATTCACTTTTTCTCTCACACTCGCTAAATGGTTCTCTGCCTTCTCTGTCGACCACTTGTGCATTTTCTTCTAATTCATTTTTTATCTTCTATCTTTTCTTCTTCTAATCTGTTCTCTTCCTTTTTTCAATCCGCATCTTCACGGACATAACCCGGCAGGAACTTATTCCAAAATGGTGGCGCATGCAGTGATGTTCTCTCACTGATCCTTCAATAGGGGAAGAGGATGAAAAACAAGTTGAAAAACTGAATTGCACATGTCGCAAGTGTAGCCTTTTATACAAATATAGAAAAAGACACACCAGTAAATAAAAATTAAAAACTAAATAAGCATATTAAGAGATGGTGCAACACTGAAATCTGTGCCCACCAGGTATAAGCATATACAAATATGGTAATATACAGGTGCACTCAAACATAATAAAGAAGCAAAAAAACCTATGTTTGCCACAAAAGCAGACTAAGTTTTGACACTAAGGTCTTTATCAAGACAACAAAAAATATATATATATATAATTTGTGTGTGTACACTAAATGAGTAATAAGAAAATTACAGCTAAACATGCACATCGCAGCCATTGTTACGAAGGGTACAAAACAGGTCTGTCATTAATGGGTTAATAACAGTACCAAATTAGTGTTCCTTTGATGGATAGGTGGGAATGTAGTTCTTTTCTTGCCTACTGTAGACTTGGCAGTAGGCAGTAGCCCTTTTTGCTACCTACCTTTGGTGGGTACAGGATAATTATATTTTTAATACATATATGAATTTTCAAAGCTATCGACTATGGTATTGTTTTCTATAATGAGCTATTCATATTGATCCTAAGTCAGTCAGATGGAATTTCTGTGTGCTCTAGCAAAATGTAAATATTATGTATCTAAGATTATCACAAGGGAAAGAAAATTGGCAGGGAAAACAATACATATTGATAAAGGAAAGTTTGAGTAGCAGATAATTAAAATAACTGTAAACTGTGAATCACTGAATTGATGTGGTTTTGAAATGAAATAACAATAATCAATAATATGTTGTACCAGCATAGGTACTGCTACATAATATATTTGAATTGTTGGATAAACATAATACATTTCATAGATTTGGTATAAACCAGTAAAAAAAGGAAAGAAATCTAAAAAGTGAAATTATTTTAAATTGGAGATTTAGATAATATTTATTGTTATATGTTTTTTAATATATCAACCCCCTTAAGAACCTGCCTGATGTCACTGAAGATGAACCATTGAAGTTAATGAGGCTTAAAGATAACTATTTCACTAGCAAATATGTAGTGTGTGTATATATATATATATATATATATATATATATATGATGCATCCAGTGACATCATATCCCAGCTCTCTTTTTCTTAAAGGCACACAGCTCCTTTTATTGTACCGGAGACAGTGACCACTGAGGGGACTAGGGCAGCATTTTAGTAAAAAAAAACTAGGTATCAGTACTTTGGTTCATAGTCACATTTTATAATCATTCTATGTGTAGCCACATTTTTATTATTATTCTATATAAAAATAAGACTACATTTTAAACCACTCAGAAAGCATGTCTCTTTTTATTAACATTTTATAGTATGAGCATTCCTGGAAACATCCGAAGGTAGGCAACCGAGGCCAGTCCTGTGGAGCTAGTCACACTTAGGGGTATGGGCTAGACAGAGGCAGTCTTTAGTTGGTGGATAAAGCCAAACAGCACTCCCCTGGCTGGAAGAATAAGAAACTGACTTAGAAACCAGAAGAAGCACGGCTTCACCAGAAGACATTTTGCAAATAACAAATCCATACTTGGGAAGTTTGAAGGGCATGCCCTATCCTTGACTTGAAAGGGGCAAGAGCAAGCAGAATAAGGTCAGGAATTGGGCATGACATGGGTAAAGGTCACCCAAAAATGAAACACTAACATGAAGTCCTGGCTAGCACTGTTTTCTAGAGATTCGTGGGGCGCTACTTTTTTTTCTGTTGCAATCTAAGGGAGGACTGGTATTGAATTACTAGTGAGAGATTCATATCTGGCAATGAATCCAGCACGTTATGTGCTTTGCTTGCACTTCACTGCTGATGAGGGGTGAGAATCACTGAGAGCAGAGGTCAAGAGCTATTTATAAGAAGGACACAGGTATGCTCTGTGATGCATCTGCTTTCGGTATAACTGGATCATAAACAATAAAGACTTCCAACCGACTCAAGGTGACTCCACCCTTTGATACGAAAGAGATGTACTATATGCTTTGTACAACTGGACAAGTGTGATCTTGGTTCTCTTCTTTAAAGAAAGATCAGGCTCATTTCACTGTTGAGATTTTAAAATATGTGCAGACATACCTATAAATGAACAATAATATCTTACTCTCTCAATAATAGAGATTTTAACATCAAAGAAGCATTTCTTCCACACAAAAAATACAGCTGCGCTAAAATAAACTGTACATATTGTGACAAAGGGCTTTTGTCAAGGATCTAGGGTAAAAAAGTACAATACAGATCCAGCTCAGGTTCAGGTGTTTTTATTTGCTTAATTCGCCAAAGAGGACGCAACAAAATAAAAAAATAAATCCTTGCTTATTCTAAGCATTAACTAAACATAACCATTGCACAGTATTAGTTGTATTGCTTCTACACATAGTTTTGTTTTAGGAGCATTTGCTCTCCGGACAACAAATTAAATTTCCTGACTTTTCAGTTACTTAATAAAAAAGTATGAGGCGAGAGAAAGAAAGAAAGGGAGAAGATAAGGAGAGAAAGGGAAAGAAAGAAGAAAGAGAGATAGAGAGCAAAGAAAGGGAGAAACATAAGTAGGAAAGATAATAAAGAGGGGAGAGAGAAGGTAGGAAAAAGGAATTGAGAGAAAAAAAGAGCGAAAGACGGTAAAAAAAGAGCTGTGTCTCTGCCTCTGTTCTGTGAGAGCATCTGGTAGTGAAAGGTATGCCCACAATGAAATGTAACAAAGAGTTAATTGAATGCTGGATGACTTCGATAAAATGTAACAAGCTATAGCGAGCTTCGCTTCACCTGTGGAAGCTCTCCATTCATTGTTTATCATGGCCTGCACTTTTAAGGCTGTCCTGTTATCTGCTTTTCTGTTCTGCCTGCTTTCTGGATCTTCCACTACCACATGTCATTTAACCCTATTTAATAAATTGGTAAGATTATTCTCTAGTGGTACACCTCAAAAGAGTAGATTTTGGTATTTCCTTAAAGGATACTTACCTTGTGCTTCTATGGATGAGTAAATGGCTCTCTAGTATGGAAAGGTAAATTTGGCGTGGATTATCCCAACAACAGGGCAACCAGAGTGCGTCCTATTATCTTTACAAAGATGCTATCAAGGAATTTTACTGCAATTGATAAAGCTTAATAATTAGCAGTTGTGTTGCTGGCACTTCTGTATTATTATTATTATAATTATTATTAGAATAGATGCTTTAGAATTGTAATAATGTCATCTTTAATACTAAAGAGAGTTTTTATGAACATGCACTGATATTATATAATATTACATCAATTACCATAGTCATTTAGCTCAAATAATACTTTTAGTTCATTTTCATTAGAAATTAACATTGTTGCTGTTGTAAAAATGCATTTAGGTGTCTGTTACCGAAAACATGGATATGACTACCTGTTTAATCACAAGGATACACAAAGCAGTCATTTTGCTTTCCTACTTAGACAGAGAAACACAGAAACATAGAACTTGATGGCAAATAAGAACCATTTGGACAGTTTCTATTACTTCTACTCCTTTAAAATAAACTTCCGTACTATTCGGTACTTTGATAAATCCCTTTAAGAACTTCAATGTTTCTATCACATCTCCCCTCTTTCCTCTAAGCTAGACATAATAAACTCCATTAGTCTTTTTTGATCATTTTTATTTTGAAAAACATTTACCATTTTAGTAGCCCTGCTCTGAACTCTCTCCAATATGCACAATACCTCATTCTAATACACAATACTCTAGGTGAGATCTGACCAGAGATCTGTAAATAGCAGACCAGCACTTTCTTTTTGTTAGTGATGCCGCTCACTATAGAACCAAACACCTTGCTCGCTTTTTCCAATGTTTTATTGCATTACCTTCTTACCTTTAAGTCCTCAGAAATAATTACTCCCCAGTCCCTCTATGCTGTTGTCACTGAAGGAACAGTGTCCCCAGGGCTATATTTTGAAGCTCCAAGTGCATAGTTTCCATTAACCCCTTCACGACAAAGCCCACGCATATACGGGGTCACCATGCACCGCATTGGTGACAAAGCCCGTACATGTATGGGCTGCTGTTTAATAGCTGCAATGCCACGATCGGCGGCTTTACAGGATCCACGGAAGCCTCACAAGTGAGGCTGGCCGTGGATCATGGGAGGAAAGCCCCCCAAAGAAAAATGGCCGGTCGCTTCTTAAACATAATCGGTGTTGCTGACATACCTCAATATCGAGGCATGTCCGTAACACAGCCCCTTACCCCGATCGCCTTGTGATTGCTCCAAACAGCAGCCACAAGCACCATCAGTGAATGGGGTTGCCAGCTACCAGATCAATGAGTTCTATCCAGACCCTCCAGAGAACTCTCAAGCTCCCCCTGCAGGTCAATCAAGCCCAGGTCACTAATCACTAATGTGATTAGTAAAATAAAATAAAAAAATATAAAAAAATATTAAAAAAAAAACAAATTAGTAACATGTCAAAAGAATCCCCCACTGTCACAAAAAACTATATATGTATACATATACGTATACATATATATGTATATATATATATATATATATATATATATATATATATATATATATATATGTATATATATATATACACAAACCAATAATATGCTATTGCACTCCAAATCAATTCTGTTGTAGCCTGTTTCTAGGTAACAAGTCTACATGGATAGTTACCAGCACAGGTCTTTTTCCAATAAATACAGATTCCTCTTTTGCAGGTCAATGTTTCAGTCTTTATTTGACTTTCATCAGGACACATAAATATGTGTATACAAAAAAGGTTTTGTATGAGCAAGTCCTACAATTAGCGCTATATCTTCACAAAACTTGTTGCATGGAAAGAGTTAAAACATTGGCATTTTAAATGCCCATGGGGTGTTTAAAAAATTGTATGATTTGATCAAATTGGCCGGGCACATGGGCACAGGCTGACCAGATGTCCAAATGCCAAAAAATGCACACCTCAAAAAGGTGGCCTTTTACCTCCCAAATAACCCAACAAACCCAAGCATGGGGGGTACCGCTGTACTCAGGAGATGTTACTGAACACATATTGGGGGGTTGTTTGACAGTGACATATACCAGGAGCGGTAAATTCATACCTGAAGTATAATGTGTGTGAAAAAAATACAAAAAATTACTACCATGAAGTTTGACAAAGGCTGATGATAGAATTAGTGCATGGAAATGGTTAAAATACCAGCATTTGAAATACTCTGGGGTGTCTAGTTTTCAAATGTATATGGTTCGATGGCGTAAATTGCACTGTCCGACTTCAAAGATACCCGAAATGAGCACATGAGGTAGAATGATCAGATTTTGTGAAAAATGGTTTTGAAACAGCAAAACGCTACTTGTAATTATTGCCCAATAACTTGAAGAAAAAAAAAGCAAAAAAAATAAAAACATTGGGTATTTCTAAACTCAGGACAAATAGTAGAATCTATTTAGAAGGTTTTTTCATTAGTTCTTGCAGGTGATTAAAATATTTTTCAAATAAAAGTGAGAAAAAACAAAAAAATCACCATATTTTATCATTTTTTTATAGTAAATTAGATGATGGTATCTAAAGAAAGCCCTGCTTACAGATAAACAGCAACGCTGAAAAATGTTAAAAGAGCCATTGTCCCAAAGTGTACTACGAACAACAGTCTTGTCATTAAGGGGTTTATTTCCCAATACTGACATAAGAGTCGTATTTATAAAGAGCAGTTATCCTGAATTGTTCTTTTATCCATATGGCCCAATATGCCTTAGTCTTTCATTTAATCTCCTATGTGATGGTGCTGATGAGTTGTGACTAATCTTATCTATAGAGATGCCAAGCAAATCCCAATTTAAATGCCACTCTGCAACATGGCATATTAATAAATACTGTAATATATATTTTCACTTCAAATGCTAACACTTGTGTTAATTAAGTTTAGGTCTGCTATAATAACAATCAATCCCAAAGGCTTTTTTTCTTAATAAAAATAAAATCAGTGTATATATCAAACAGGACAGAATGCTGTCATTTAAAGAGCAGTTCATTAAAATGCAGCACATGGGTATGTATATATATCACATAATTATATGCAGTTATAAGACGTTTAAATCTATGTTTTAATGAAAGTAAAGCATTAACAGTTCTGTATAAACAAAGAAATTAATAAACTACAATGTCAGCTATATGACATTTATACATGATGACACCTGTTCCATTATCTCCACTGGTTTTATTTACATTTTTGGGGGGTTTAATATTTTCAAACTTCTAATCAAATAAAATTGCACAGTGTGGGTATGGTATAATTTGCATAACTGTGGTCACAAAGAGTAATTAGCACTTTATTAATATGCAATGAACTACCAACTTACTGGGTGCCTACAGCAGTAAACTTTAATTTGTTTTTAGATTACTTTTTTGTTACAGAGCAAATATCACAGGATACATTTTGCTAATCAGCTGTAATGTACTATATATTTTAATTGTCCAGTCTATATTACAGTTGGATCTATTTCTCCGCAGGTAAATGAAATGAAGGATTTAATATAACGTATACAAGGTTAAGTTGAACATTAAACCATGAGCACACAATGCCGAAAATATAATATTAATTGTTTCTTAAAAATCGAGTTAGTTCATGAATGTCAAGAATAGGTTAAAACCCATTCACAAATTACCAACTTACCCTTATACTGGTTGTTATTAGTTACATGATGGAAATGAAATCGACGTAAATGGATTGTATTCCTGCCTTTGTACCACATCTTTAATTACTGTAATTATTTAATTTACCTTTCTGAGTGTATTAGTAAAATGTTGTACACAGAGCCGGTCTTAGGTGTTCTGGCGCCCTGTGCGGACTACTCCTCTGGCGCCCCCCCCATCCCAAAAAAAGAAAGGAATAAAAACTTGTAACAAAACTTGTAACAAAACCCCAATCACTATATACTACGCCAAACATTGATGTGGTGTAGGCCTACCACTTCATTGTCTGGCTTAGTAGTAGGGATGCACCGAAACGAATTCTGGACTGAAACCGAAAGTGCAGCATTTACCTGGCCAAAACCGAATATGACCCCCCCACACCATAAAAAATCTAACACTTTTATTTAAAGAAAGTAACACACCAAAATAGGACAAAACAATTAAATAACAATATTATATATATATATATATATATATATATATATATATATATATATATATATATATATATATATATATATATATATATGATTAACAGCAATCACATTCCTATCATGCCCAGGGATACCCAGATTCCAGGATGTACTCGCAGACTTGGCATGATAGGAGTATGATTGCCCTATCTACCCCTTCTCACTCCCTTCTGCCCTATCTACCCCTTCTCACTCCCTTCTCCCTATCTACCCCCTTTCCCCTGTCTCACTCCCTTCTCCCTATCTACCCCCTCCTAACTATCTACCCTTTCCCTCTTTGAAGTTCACTTACCTTTCAGGAGTCCTGCTGTGGGGGTGCAAGGCCTCTGCCTCCCAGCTCTGCCACTGTATGGAACAGTATAGAGTGATGGGAGTTATGATGTACTTTTAGAGCATGAAAAAGACATTGGAAATGGTACAGCATAACACCCATCACTCTCACACACTTACCAATCCACACGTATACACCAATCCACACGTATACACCAATCCACACATATATACCAATCCACACACATACCAATCCACACATATATATACCAATCCACACATATATTTACCAATCCACACATATATATATATACTAATCCACACTTACCAATCCACACACATACCATTCCACACACATACCAATCCACACACATACCAATCCACACATATACCAATTCACACATATATACCAATCCACACATATATACCAATCCACACATATACCAATCCACACATATATACCAATCCACACATATATACCAATCCACACATATATACTAATCCACACACATATATACCAATCCACTCTCACTGAATGTTTTCCTACCTTTCCTCTTTTCTCCTTACAGCTCCTCTTCCTTTTCTTCGCTCCTCTTCTTCAGTTCTTCTGTCTTCTTCTGGGTCAGAGGGCACGGACAGCGGTGGGCGCGGCTTCAGCAGCTGTTGCCGCGCGGATCACAAGGGAGTGGTATCGGAGGTCTTTAACAGACCTCCGGCTCCCTTGAGTGATTTTAAGCCGGGTTCAAGGGAGATCCTTGAACCGGCTTAAAATCACTCAAGGGAGCCGGAGGTCTGTTAAAAACCTCCGACACCGCTCCCTTGCGAGCCTGCTCCTCCAGCGGCGGACATTGCTGTCCGTCTCTGGAGGGGTGCCGGGTGCCCACCTGATGAGCGGCACCCGGTGCGGGCCGCCCCCCCCCCCGCTAGGTACGCTACTGGCGGCAGCGGACCCCACGGCGGCGGCGGACCACGCGGCAGCGCCCCCTGGAGTGTGGCGCCCTGTGCGGTCGCACAGGTCGCACACCCCAAAGGCCGGCCCTGGTTGAACATTGATGTTCACACAAAGTAGCAGTGAGATGTTGGATATTCAAAAGCTCTTGTGCATGTGCTGCTATTGACACTCCTTTGTGAAAAAAATATAGCTAATCGTATAAATCATGATATACTATGTATTTTTAACTAATTGGAAATGTATTATTTTTCATTAGGATCAGTATAGGGGTACGTATTAATATGTTTTGATATTTTTTATGTGCAAACCTACATTATCTTCCCTAGAAAGGCTCTTCAGAAAAGCTGGGAAAGGTGTTTTTTTCCCAGTGTTGATTAAGATGCAGTTGAAATCAGGCAAACTTGTCATTGACTATCTATGTCTGTGGAATTAACCCCTTAAGGACAATGGGCGGTCCCTAAACCCATTGGAAACAATGCATTTTGAGCCAGTACATGTACGGGCTTTGTCATTAAGGAGTTAAACTACCTATCTATAGTCTTGCATTAATACGCCATATGACCTGTGCATCTGTAAAGTGCTTACCACCCCCCTAAATCGTCATTAGAGACATAGAACCATGTATCAGGTACAACGTCCTCAATGTTGATCAAGCACCAGGAGGCTTCCAGGGGCTTCCATGGTAATTGCTCTACATTCAAATTATTTATCTGAGTATTTCTTAAGTATATATAGCTAATTAATATGAAATACATTATATGCAATATATATGTCCAATAGTCAAATAAGTAAAATAAACATGAGCAGTAAATAGATGCATCCCAGCAATCCCATCAGCTAGTACAAGGAAATGTTAACAAGCAAAACATAGTAGGTGTAGACCCAGATGACCAATTAATGGATATAGAAGAATACAAGAATACAAACCACTGAAAGAAGGTTCAATAGGATTTACAGAGTTTCATTCAGGTAAATTGTGTTGTGGATGTATGGTATATGCACTTTATCAAGGTGCGTATATTTCAATTCAGTTCCTCTATATCTCATTTCTGAAGAAAGCTGCACAGGGCACATGAAACAAAGACAGAAGATGATGTTTGAAAACTCAAGGACGTTCATTGTTTAGGAGAAAACATGGTCTCTTATGCGCTGAAAATAAATAGCTATTTATCTCTTTAAAACCTGACCCATTACAGATCGCTGTGAATCTCCTCTATGCAGAACCTTTAGGTTTTTATCCATGTGATTGTTATTGTAGTATTTTGCTCAGATAAAATAAAGAAAGCATTGCTGTTTTATGTACCATTTCCGTAAGGCTTCAAGGACACAAATTACCGAATTATGCTTATTTGAAGTAAAAATGCATTTTCTTAAGGGAAAATGTATTTCATAAAGGACAGTTTTATGTATTTTCTCTGTGCTTGAAAGGCATTTTAGTCAAATTCATTTGCATGGACCAGATCATTTCTCCAACGCGGGGATGAATTCTGTGCAGCATATTTAATGAAGATTTAGGAGTTCATTCATGCAAGTAAGTGGTAAAGGCATTCAGTTAGTGAGATTAACTCCAACCAAATCACGCTTGACAGAGCCATATCTACCAGCCTTTTTAAACAATGCATATATGCTGTAAATCTCAGTCAAACTAAATGGCGTTGGCTGAATGGTATTGTATCATCGATTAATGAACTCAAGGAAAAATATTTTACAGGCTATACAGTTATCGTCTTGTACCTATAAACTAATCCAACAATAATGAGAAAAATGGGTTTGGAATACTAAAGTAAGGCACAATGCATCTTCATGTATTTCTTTTTTTATTAATGTGTACACGTAGGTAGTATTCTTTTCTTAGATAAGGTAATAATGTTCAGTCCTCGCTTACCGACGGTGACTAGTAGCATGTGCAAATTGAATGTGTCAACTTCTGGAACCTTGCATAGGGAGGTAAGACACAGAGAGAGCATAAAAAATACCCCCCAACTGTAATTTTCATATACAAAAAAAAATATGCTGTATTTTTATTTTAACATATAAATATGGACCAAAATCTCTGAGGAATGCTTCCAGCACCTTGTAGAAAGTATGCCAAGAAGAATGAAGGCAGTTCTGAAAGCAAAAGGGGGTCCAATCCGGTACCAGCAAGAAGTACCTAATAAAGTGGCCAGTGAGTGTATATGGCCATAAGCCAATTATTTCCTTACAGCAAAATGGCTGAATGAATGGAACTGAGGTTTATTATCTTTTTATCACACGTCTAGAACATTGATGTCTCTACAACGTAACCCATGTATACTAAAAAAAAAAAAAATGCTGAGCACATGTACAACATTTCTATATTGCAAATAATGTTCTGGTAGAGCAGAATAAAGAATTACTGTAAAATGTAAAAGGTAATGTACTGTTCACATCTTTATAACACTACAGCGGCGAAAGACATTAAAGTGGTTTTAATAATTTACTACTTTTAGTATGCAAGCAATCTGTTATTAGCAATACATTTTGATCTTCCTCTACACTTGGCTATACTGACCACTTTCATTACTCAACGCATGTGTTCCATTTCTGAACTGATCCACACTGTGAATAATTATAGCCACAGCGGAAATGTCTTTTTTATAACAGAAAAAAATGCATATTTTATGTCACAGAAATATGTAGTGAAATGAACATTTTCCAAAAGAATTATAACTCAGAGGCAAAGGTAATATTCAAGATACAGTCTCACCAATATGCACATGATTTGTCCTGTAGAAAAATAAACATTTTCTATCAACAATATCTGAAAATAAGTATTAGTGACCTATTGAAAGGACCTATATTGATCTCTACTCTGGTAATAATCTTTGATGAAGTTTTTATTTTTTATTTTTTTTATAGAGCAACGCCTGGGTGGCACATCTTTGACTAATCATGTTAGTAGAATACTAGTCAAATACTCAATGGATGGATGATCCAAGTCTCTTGGTTATAATTAAATATTCTTGGCTCAGAGTCTCCGAGGTACAGAAGCAGTGCTTATTTATTTTCCAGCCACTCTTATGCATAGATATTGCTATCCACTATTCCCATTATCTTACAAAAATATCAATAGCAATGTGGGTGCTTGATTAATAGAATTAGGATGCAACATCATTTGAGCAGTAAGACCCCCTTCCCTGCTGACAGACCAACAGAACTTACATTGTGCTTAATGTACCTTATGGAAATTCAGACCTTGGCTAGTCAATTACTATGACAATGAAAAATTGAAAGATCATGTTTTTTTCTTGCATGCATTTTTTGGCTATTGAAGCCAATATTCAAAACTATATTGCCTATGAATAACAAAATGTTTTTAAATGAAAGTGTGTACTTGCAGTTAATATGTTGATTTACGAATATGCCAGGGGCTTCATAGCTTGGCTCATATGGACCTGCACAATGCATCTTTTTGGATGAAAAAAACCAAACTTTTAATTAAAACTGTTTTTCAACGCAGCATTCAGAAATCTTGGTCTCTTTGCAGCCCTCGAGGCTGAAGTTTGCCACAGCTGTTGCAAATGGTCTACACAGTATGGCTGATCTAATGAACAGCGACATTCTAGACAAAAAGAATGAAGACAGGAAGTTGTGGCCCAGGAAAATATTGCGCAAGAACCATCAATGTGTCATAGATAAATATACATATATTGTTTAAATCCACTTGGAAAACACTATCGTTTTTAGTACTTGAACAATTATGAGCAGGTTTCATTTTGGCCTTTTATATTATTACAAGAGTGATTCCACCGTGATTCCATTACAATCATTTTGGCCATCCAGCAAGACATTTACAATAAGGCAGTTTTCAAAAACACATAATGGTTATTATGTTTTTTATAATGTAAAAAAAAATCAAAAAGCAATTCTAATTTAAGAAGGTAAATCAATCAAAACACAAGGCTCTACTTTCTTATTGGTGGTCAGTTGACTATATCATATATATGATATTAATTTAAATGATACATAATATATGTGTTTTTCTCCTGCTTTTGTCTTTTAAATCAGTAATGATATTGAACCTGAAGCCACCAACTACACTGTTAATCATGTTAAGTCATCACCAAGAATAACATCAAACTTTCCCAAAAGTGCTATGATTCAAAAAAATATCTGTTGTCTAGAAACATGACTTTTTTCTGCTATGAAGGATGAAGAAAAATGGATGCAGGTATACATAGAACCCATAAGATAGTTTAGGGAATAGTCAAGAAGAACTTGCAGTCTATTGAGCATCCAAAGTAGTTTGACAGTGGGGAAAAAAAAAAAAAAAAAAAAAAAAAATATATATATATATATATATATATATATATATATATATATATATATATATATATAGTAACGTCCTGCATTATGTTTATCTAGAAATATTTTAGATATTTGTAAAGAATAATTGCAAGGGTATTGTGTAATTACCAACATTACACTCCCACAGGGTATATTTAATTATATATAATTATTTAAGCAAACCTTGATTTCACTTATTTCAATAAAAGGTCCCCGCTGACCATACAGTAACCAGACATACTTTTCACTAAAACATTGATGTTGATGAACCAGGTGAACTCCATTAATCGTGACAAGCACAAATCATAAAAGTCTAAGAACAGTTGTTCCCAGCAAGGCTCAAATGGTGGATTTTTTGTTTTCTAAAAGTTGAAATGCACTTAAAGATGTCGTAATAGCAACAACATAAGCATCAAAATGTTAGACAGAAATCAGAATCAATCAGTTTTGGCGCTTATCTTTTGAAGGAACTCAAGAATAAAAGCTATTGGCATGGTTTATACATGGGAGATATCTGCACAATTTGATAAGGTTTTCGTAAATAGATGATTGGACTCTAATTGATTAATGTTCTAGACAAAGCAGGAAAGCTTGTCTACAGCTAAGAATAATGGCGAAACATAGTTCCTAAATGTGCTCTACTGCATAATGTCAGTAAGAGATGGTGTACATAAAGATGAGATATGGCTGGTATGATTTTAACAGTCATTTTTAGATAGTACAGACCTTAATCCATTAAGATTTATTAAACCCACAGTGAAGAATATGACTCAGTGGTGCTTCTTATCCTTACAAACAGATGGAAGATGGAATGACACCTATAAACGTTCATGCTGTGTAGTTTTTGCTGCTAGGATGCTAAGCCCTTCATCATGATGAATTTAGATAAGTACGTGCAATTTTTAACTCCTCGGATATAGGAGTGTTCTGCATCACGTAACAATGAAGCAAATTGTAGGACTGTTTGTATACAAAATTATTATTTAGTGGAATTATAGCAGATTGAACAGTGAATACTCTGGATAAATTGTGATCTTTAAAACATAGTACGGAGGTAGCTATGAACACGGCCAATGCTAGCAAAATAATCCCAGCTGATATAAGAGGGAAGGATACATTTCAGTATGTTCTACCATCAGTTGAAGAAATAAAATACTCCAAGGCCCTTTTTAACAAATGCATGTCATTCTCCGACAATAGTATTTTGTAATATTTTTAGACAATACTGATAGTCCAGCTAGATTTGTACATGTAGTTTTGAAGGCACAATGGCTGTACGCTCTACTAAACTTAAAAAAGTTTGTGCCTAGGGCTCATGTAGTTAAAGTAAGTTGCCTAAGGTCAAAAGGAGAGCTGACACCAGGATTTCGACATGGCTCAACTCATCTGCTGCAAAGGCAGTGACATTATCACGGAGTTACTCCTTCGGCCTAATCTCAGAGCTATCATTTTCCCAGAGATTGTGCTTCACGTACATCATTTCACCTTTTGTACAAAAAATGTTCACAGAATGTAAATCTGTATGTAGATATTGTACAGGAAAATAGCTCACACCTGAGCTCTGATAAAAAAAAAAAATTCAGATGTTAGTAGAAAAATATGACAATTCTGTCATATCAATCTATCATAAAGGATTCTAGCGATGGACTTTAAAATGTTTAAAACCTGATGTATTTTTCATATAGTTGGATGAGATTATTTCAACACTCCCAACTTCCTGTGCAATATTTTGAGTAATAACAAAAGCACTAATCCTTACCCACCCATTTTCTGATATAGAATCATATGTGTCTTTGTACCTTATTAGGTACTTTTATTTATTAATTTCACGGTGTGACATTCATGTAGGATTGGTGGTAGAAGGGAGGTATGTTTCTCCTAGATTCCTTTCCTATGTGGAGTAACACCTGAGACTTCCACCTGCTAGGTGATTAATTTAGGTGAATGAGAGGGCGGATATAAAAGGGAAGCCAGGAGGGCAGGTAGCTCTCTCTGGCTGAGGACACAGAAAGCCTGTCTGTGGGAGAGACATGTGAGTAAAGGTTGCTGGACATATTATATTATGTTAAGTTGGCAGAGAGAAGCTCTCCAGCTGGTAGTGAGGGACATCCCTTGTATAGTAAGTGCCGGACAGGCAAGGTATTTCTTTTGTTGCTGTGTTGTTATATTTCTTTTGTCTTTGCAACCTTTCTAATAAACCTGACCCTGTGTCAGATTGCACGAACTTACTGCTGTTTGCCTGGTTTGAATGAAGACGGGCACTTGTCCCTTGACCTCAGCGAGGGGCGATCCCAGACCTATCTCACAACGGGTAGTGGCTATCAGTTGTAAAGTATAAAAGAGGAACTGCCACCTTCACAGTTTTTAGCTGAATTTATTTACTGTGCAAAAAATAACAGGTCACCCATTCAGACTTCAAGAAAGGAGTTCTTTACAGCAAGAGCACTACAGAGTCAATGGATACTTTTAAATATACGCTACATGATTTTTTTAGCAAATAAGAATATACAGGAATATAATTGGTCAAAGGACTGGATAAATTGTTGAGAAATCAGATTTCTGTTTTGGAGTCAAGAAGGGATTGTTCCCCTTTTTGAGGCACAATTTTAGATTGATTCATTGATGGCTTTTTCCCTTCTTTAAGATAAACAGCAAGGTTGAATTGACTTGTGTCGTTTTCCAACCCAAATTACTATGTATTAAAATCGCCTATAGCTTGTATTTTTATTTTAAAATTAGTATGATTGTTTCGGGCATTTTAATTTAAAACAAAAAAAAAAAAAAGTTTTATTAGCTGGGAAAACATATTGGCAAAATTGTTGGCAAAATGTGTCAAAATTAGAAAATCTAATTAAATTTGTGCCCTGAGGTAATCATGCAGATCCTGGGGACAAAAAGTTATTGTCTCCCAATGGTTTGCTGGTAAAGTGTTTTGTGTTTGACATATATATGTATTTATTTTTTAATCTATGAATACTATTATACAAGTTTATTTAGTATACTGATCTGTAGAGTGTTAAATTTGAAAAAAAAGTTACTTGTTTGGAATTATATCTTATAATTAACTGGCACAAAATAATTGCTGTGCTTATCAATTGCACTCACTTTCATATATGTTTATTTAATTGATGCCTAAAATTAAATGTACATTACTGCCGGTTGCAAAATAGACTTCTTTTTCAGGAAAATTACTGTTTTAACTATAGTATCACGTTATGTTTGATGCATATAATGTCCCTAGTCTGGAGTGAATCATCATTTGATACACAAGATCCCTTCTGCTATTCCAAGTGAAAATTATCAGCATAATTCACCAAATCACAATTATGCACAGAACATTTCTAGCAGATGTGCCCAGTTGCAATATTTAACACATAATACAAATAGTCAAGTCTTTTCTCCCTTTCCTTTCTCAGAGCCATAAATGAATATTTTAACATACAGCGCTATAAAATTATATCTGCTTAAGTGACAATTTATATAGTTTTACTTTAATAGCATAAATTGAGCTTGTCCATGTTCAGTGGGGAAATGATACACCTAAGTTATCACTCTCAACAAAAATATGTTAGTTATTGTTTGTTTTTTAATAAATCCATTATTTGGTAAAAAGTCCCAAAGACGGTCGCCAGAACATCAGTCAGAGGCTGGCAGAGGCTTAAGGGACCTGTATCCCTTTTGTTTTATCATGAAAATGTGTACTATAATTATCTGCCTAGAACATTGTACTAACAGCAGGGAACATATAATTTCATTTTGCCATTTGAAAATGGTAGACTTTGGCATGATTTTAAGTTTTTGCCGACAAATACATTTTCTTATTTGCAAAATTATAAGACAGCTATGTAAGGAGTATTTCACCATACTTAATGGGTAGCCAATCAAGCTGCTGCAGTTATAGCATTATGGAAGTCCTAGTCTGCAGCTGCTAGACAGTGATACTCTGCACAGTCCAGATAGCTAGCAGTACACTTAAAGGACACTTGTTATTCAAGGAGCTTGGCACTCGCAACTCCAGATAGTCAGCACAGACTTGCACACCGCACACACACAGACCTGCAAGTCTACGATGTAGCGGAAGGACTGAAGTTCATGGTCTCAAGGCTGGAGGCAGGGGCGAAACTAGAAACCACAGGGTATGGTACCCTCAACTTTCCCATGTAACATTTTCCAGGGGCCACATTTCCCCCCAAACAGCTAATTAGTGGCATTTTTGTCCCCAATCAGCTTGCCAGTGCCCCCAAGCAGCTTGTTTGTGCCATCTGTGCCCCGTACAGCTTTTCAGTACCCCCAAACATCTTGCTTGTACCACCTTTGCCCCAAACAGCCTGCATGTGCCCCTGCTTACACCACTTTCCTGCAGGAGTGGTGTGTCCCTGATTCAGCATAAAGGAAGTAGACTTAGAAGAAATGATGCTGTTTTTAAGGCAAAGGATGGTCACATCAAATATTAATTTTGATAGATTCTTCTTATGTTCACTCACTTTGCATTTGTCTATTTTTGAAAGCATTCTTAGGTTACAACATTTTTTTCACTTTTGCACAATATATATATATATATATATATATATATATATATATAATTTACATACATACACAATCTTTGACTGCTTGACTCACGCCTTGCCTTCATAAAACTAAGCATTGTTTTATTTCTTAATGGCACTAGTTCACTGTACTAGTGGCTGCTTCTGACTTTAGTTTCTGCACATGCTCATATAGGCACAGCCATCAGGAGCGCACTGTCAGTGAATGTTTCCCCGAGCGAGTGTTTTCAGGACTAAGCCCAGACAGAAGTCGGCCGGCTACACAGGTTAACATGTCAGTGAATGGAAAGGGCCATACTGTGCAGAGCACACGCATTTCTCAGGACAAATGAAATACCTGTATAAAGAAAATCATCTTGTTAAGTGTAAAATATTACAAGGTAGTAAGGAAAGCATTGGAGTGTTCTGTAACATTGCAGGGCCAAGGTGTTAATTAACATATAGCACTTTTTTTGTATCAACCTTTATGTTTTAATTCTATTACTAATATGTACTGTATATATTGATTTAAACAGATTTTATAAGGGTGGCTCTCAGGGCAGAGCTGTTGAACAAATTGACCCGCTTACAGTAACATTTAGAAATTGCTATTACAAATACAAAATAGTCTTATGTAGAATTTATTAAAGAAATCGGTGAGTTTCCATGCAACATTGGGCCAAGGGCACTGCCCTTACATTGTAGTGGAATTATCACATCTGAAGTAAAAAACATAACTGAATCCAGAAGTAAAATCCATCTAACACCTGTGCCATTTCTTAAATTGCCCAGATTTATATTTTCCGGCTATAACAACTCACCAAAGGGAAAGTCAGGGCATGTCAGTTGTCTGTAATAACCCGGAGATAACCAAGTGATGATGTTGAATCCTATTAATAGCCATGAAGTTGTAGCCAGCATGCTGTGCATGGCTTAGTTTGAATATCAATACGAGGCAACACGCAAACAGTACCACAAAAAAGTTTTTTGTACTTACAATTAAGATATTTTGTTAACTATATTGATCATACAAGTCGGAAAGGTTGATGATCTGGAATGAAAGAGTTCCTCTTTAGATCTGGCAACCTACTTCTGATAGACGTGATAGATTGGGGCTTTTCTTAGCGTAACCGTTACGGAAATTGGAATATGGTTAAGCATTAATGTTTTTATTATATCATATTACATAAAAGCCTTAATAGCTTTTTTTCACTCTTCTAGTCAACATTTTAATATTATTCTATATTTGCTTGCTGCAGAAATTAAGCACACCGGCAAATTATAAAGTACTGCTGTAGCACTTGAATGGCTGCATTAAGTGACGATACCGTCATGTTTTAATTCCATTTTTGTGATTCAATAAAAAGAATTATAACAAAAGATTCCAGCTAATGCGGCAGAAATATATTTTTTTTTTTACTCATCTTTTCATATAATACGGCCACAAAAAAATTCCGTTTCAATTGTTGTATTAAAAAAATGAAACTTTATTTTTTTAGGTAAAGGAAGTTAAAAAAGATAGAATGCTTCATTCGAATAAAAGGCAGGTTTTCCATTTTAATGACTTCATCTGTTTCAACAGAAACGCAACGTCTGTTAAAATACAAAGTTAATACTTTTCAGTACAATGGTTTACTTGGCATATCAATACCAGTGCCAGTTCTTGTTAAATATTTTGTACAATCTGTAGTCATAACATTCATTAGTATTAAGAGCAAAGTTCTTCCGTTAGCTTTGTCTACATTAAATATAGCATAAAATTAATCAACTGTTAACATAGCACATATTACAACAGTAATTAGCAATGTCGTTTTTTTAATTCATGTGGTCAAGCCATGATCCTGTAAAACCAATTTAATGGGTCTACTTACTTTTTAATCCATTATCACTTCTGCAGATTGCTTTGCTTGAAAAGGTATTAAAGCTAATGTCACTTAATCTACTTACCTAAAAACGGTATCATTTTGGGCAAAAAGAAGGCTTTTCTTATCGAGCATTTCCAGATGTTTTATGTAGGTAATTTGTAAAGTACCATGTGCTTTCTAATTAAACATATTGATTACGACACATTGGCGATTATCTTTACTTGCAAGAATAATGAAAAGAACTCTTAATATTCCCTCTTTAAGTACCCACGTTATATACCTACATCAACACATTGAGCGGCAGGATGGTCTCAAACAGTTCTCCATTCCATAAATTACCTTGTGCAGTGTGTGGACCAAATGTATTATTTTTCATAAGCATGTATGTTTCTTTAAAACTGTACATTTCATGCAATATTGTAGACGGCTGTGTCACTTTGAGTGTTGCGGTGCAGTTGTAAGGAATTCTCACCATTCCATTATTCCCAGCAGGCTAAAAGACTACACACACTGTTCTCCCCTTGCTCCCTCTAATATGAGCTTTTATCGGATAGTGACATATTTAACCTTCACATGTCCTTAATATAAATATAGATTCAGTCGCTCTGTGTTCTGCACTGATGTTGTGAAATTGTGTGCACCTTACAGACATTTTAAAGTCCTCGAGTCTTCAATACTAGCTTTACTAAAAGAGTCATGCCCCTGCCATTGCAAATGATCAAAATTTACTGAAGAAACAGGCCAAAATATTTTATGACTTTTACGGCACGGACTGTGGAAATGTATTTAACCGTAAATTTCAATCTAATTAATCCAGTATATAGAAAACACATATTTGAAACATCTTGTTTGGAGGGAAACGTAACACATTTCCTTGCAGTAAAAACACAGGCTTTAATTAAATGTGCGATTGCAAACTTTGTAGAAATCTCAGTTTTGACATTTGGGTCATAGCTTCATGAATCAGTTATGAGAGAAAGGCATATTCATAGCTGTTTAAATTTCTACTTTTATACAATTTTCTTTTGGCAGAACCCCAATATATTAATTGATACATTATTGTGGGATCCGCTTACTGGATCTCAATATCTATGGATAAATTGAACATTAACTCCCTGATCTAGGAAGCACCCCATGCCAAGCCATGTGCAGATGTCTAATACATGTCTAACAAAATATATCTTTTAGTAACACGTATTATCTGAAGGCTATAAAGTACGCAAAATTATATATACATCAAATGGTATCACTACTCTAAGGCCTGTCAGGAAAAAGTGCGGGAATGTGAAAATCAGAGGAAACCATAACTGTGCTCTGAGAGAGCTGGAAATCTGGGATTTCCTTAACGCCGTAAGACTCCTAAACATATTCTTATATTCTGTGGAAACTTCCACAGACAAAAATGTTTCTCCGCAGCTAGTTATGTCAGGTGACATGTTTAGGTCATGACGTATCCAATTAGACCTCTTATGCACACTGTGACCTCAGCAAGTGGATATTTCTCTTTGTTGTGAAAAGTTGCAAATTAATTAAATATTAACAGTAGCTCTCATGGGAACACAATCTTTTTTTTCCAAGCTGTACCTGATGCCGCACATAGCATCAGAATATGGCATCATACCTGGAATCATTTGTTTTCAAGCTGTGTGCTATACCAGACATCTGTGTTAGCCTCTCTCCGCTAGTCTACCAGGGCTGTGCTTTCTCCTTCTAGAAATCGTAAGCAAATGGAAAGCCATGCTTAATGCTTAGGGAAGGTCGGCATGAATCACCAAGTTTTTGCAGACGGCAGCAAAACTCTTCTGTCAACCATGCACAGTAGAGTATATACAATTAAATCCCCTACACCAGCAAAAGCACCTAGCAAATGCATGCCGAGAACCATTGTTGTCCTTCATTCCACTTGATACAATGTTGTAATGCAAACATTCTACAACATAATGCAAATTGTGATTTCCTTGATCAACAACCACAGAAGATCCACAATATACATTACTAAGACTCATGTCTTAAATACTTCTAAAATATTCTCATCCATTATAATATAGTTAAACACAGCTATAACATGAACAATTTTTTTTTACACTTACAAGATAAAGTGTAGAGTAATTTTTTTAAAATACTGCTGTGCGTACTGGATTGGAACTACAGTGAATTAAAATTACAATACACAAATGAGATAACAGAACTTCATTCTCAGGAGTCAGGAGGGAGCATTCTATGATGTGTGTTGTCATTTATGATAATGTGAAAAGTGCACGGAGGTTCATTAATAATGCCCCAAGCTTCTACTGCTTCTTCAGCTCAACAATACTGTCTTCTTCCACTATACTTTCAATCAAATCCTTTAAAAAATAATAAAAAGTAACAACTTTGTAGCACATCCTACCCTACCAACTATGTGAAGAGTATTATACTTAAAGGTACTAAATCATTATAGTTCATCCTTTGAGAAAACTAAAATATTTGACTCCTATAGAAACAGCTGATTGAAGGTGGCTTTATGTATTCTATTGTAGACTTATTTAAGTGTATTTCAAAACTTGTGTATATTGACATGACAGGTACTTTTTTATATAGTGACACATTTTATGTGTCTTGCATTTTGTCCAAAGATGTTTTAGCTGTCTGCCTAATTAATTATCTATAAAGTAGTCAGAAAAAAACAATGCCTGGCAGGTATTTTTTGGAAAAAAGGCATATTCTATTATATTTAGGCTCTGGTTAAAAGTTGACATTCCTTCCTAAATGAAATCGTCAAAATCTACATGTTTATCTGCCAATCCATTGCTAAAGCTCTTTTGCCTGCCCTTATCATATTCCACCTGGAACACTGCAATCTGTTACTCAGTTGTCTTTGTACCTGACAATTTCCCCACTGTAATAGATCTTAAAATTGGCAGCTTAACTAGTGCACCTATCTCTGGATCATGATAAAACTGCTCTTCAAAATGTATTTAAGTTTTCAAATAAACATCCACACATCTAGGTAACCTTAACTGCACATCAGTCTTTGTCCTCTTATATATGACATTATTTTTAAATTTCTGTCTTCTACAATGAATGTAGCAAGCATCTATATACTAGTCACCGTCACCTTTGGGATTGGTTCACTCGGAAATAGCTGATTGCCAAAATATCTTACAATGCCTTCTCTCAGTAATATCTTTACTTTGCATTGAAAGCTCAGACTTAATTCCACTCAGCATTAGGCTGAGCACTGGATGGCTGAGCACTGATGCATGTAGCATGATGGTTGTGGGGCCGGCACCCCACTCCCCACCTATTTCCCAGTTAAACAGCTGTGTGTCCCATGATGTCAGCAGAAACACTTACTTACTTCAGCAGGACTGCCCACTGACGTCAGCTTGCTAATGTCAGCGGGACTGCCCACTGATGTCAGCAGGGCTTTCTTTTCATATCCCGCAAGGAAGGCCTCTGGGCAGCCTGAGCCTTAAAGTTCCCGGTTATGATCACTGGGCTGATGTAAACTTCACTGTCATTGTAGTCTGCAGCATCCTAACACACATTAATAACATTTTGCCATCTGATAGTCCAACTGACATTTCTTTGGTGGAAAAAACATTGTAATGTGCTTAGTCTGTAAAGTATTGCAGAGGAGGGGCTGTATTGCATGGTTTCTGGACTAGGCCTCAAGTCCACTGTTGAAGATCTATAGTCTCTACAAGTTTCGCCAGTGGTTCGCTGGCTTCTTCAGGAGGAAAGGCCAGCGAACCACTGGCGAAACGCGTAGAGACTATAGATCTTCAACAGTGGACTTGGGTTTGCACTGCGTTTTTGCACACTATTCACATATAGTTGTGCCTTGCTGAACTGTAAGTGTATCCAGATCTCCCTCTTCCCTGAATTGTGAAGATACTGCACCATTTGTGGTCTGTTTGTTCTTATAGATTTTACATGATATTAAACCCTGCAAATCCTACTGAACCTGATGAGCCTTTTCTATTCAACAAGTTTGTGAGTGCAACTTACACCCCCTCTTTTTTATTTTTTTGTGTTTACTTGCTACACCATTAGTGTTGTTTTTTGTTTCTCCCCATGTATATGCGCTCCATGGTTATCGTGTTGTGTCTTTGAGCACCGTGAGGAAAAGTGTTTTCTGGAAGCTGCTATCTTGGAGAGTATTCTTTATTAGTATTATTTTGTTCACACGTGGATTTTGGACTTATCCTTGTTTTACCTATACCTATTAGTAAAGGGACATCCAATTTTAAGGAGTTTTTCGTCGACATTGGGCCAACATAGAAAAAGATGTAATGTTATATACCTTTCACGGCCTCAGATGTCTTTTTAGATGGAAACTGATGGAATAGCTATAATGGACCTCACAGATAACATTTATCAAGAGTAGTGTGGCCTCCGCAGAGCCCTGACCTCAACTCCACTAAACACCTTTGGGATGGAACACTTACTAATTGTCCAGGATCAGTGCTTGACGGCAATGATCTTGGGGATAAATGGAAGCCTGTCCCCATAGCAATGATCCAACATCTAGTGATGATATTTTAGCAGCAAATAGGGGAAACAATCTAGAAATCTATATTTCCATACATACATATAGATACATACTGTTTATAAGCATTATTTTCTAGGTGAATAAAACTATATACCCTGTCAAACTTACTGCATATACCTTGTTAGGATTTCACAGAATACATCCTTTTAGATTATTAAAACTAAGAAAAAACATAAATAAAGGTTGATATATATTTGCAGGGTTGATGAAACATAAATAAGAAAAAAACAATGTAATTATAATTTATAATTATAAAAGAACATTTTTATGATAAAAAAGTTTTCAAAAGTTAAATAAATCTTCCTTGTACCATTCAAAACAAAATGTTTAACTGCATGGGTTTGGGCATCTCATTTTCAAGTATGCTATAGCCTTGCACGAAATACAAAATGACATTCTCAGGAATAGACAGGGTGAAAATAGGCAGGAAAAAACCAACAAGCTTTTTTTTGCCCACATTCAACACCTTTCTCTTATGTGTATTTGTGATTGACACGTCCCCTTATCATACCTGCTGTCTTATGCCAGTAAATCTATTTCTTATTAAATAAAAATACATTTCAACTTCAAACTATTTTTGCTGTTCATTTCAACACTTATAGAGTAAATCTGGCACTACTTATTGTTAATTCAGAGTTGAAAAGTAAAACAGAGTTAAACCAGACAGAGGCATAAATTAGTAGAGATAGATACTAGGTGAGAAGAATTTTCGATTCCCTTGCGACTGGTGTTATTGATCCTTATTACTCTTTTAATTTTATGTACCTTACTAGTGTCAGATGTTACACATCTATTACACTGATGGTGTCCAGACATGAAGCGTAACCTTCTCTTCCTTAGTCGCCAATAATGCAGAGTAGCAAAAGAAACAGAGAAGAACCAATTTGTACCACGGAAGGAACTGATAGCTACTGGACTCTTAGCTACAGAGGGAACAAGCAGCTGGAGCTAAAAATATCTTATTCCTGCAATCCATCAGGGGTCAGAATAAATAAAACTCTGAGATATAGCTCCAGAAATGGAATGTGTTAATTCACATTCATTTGCATGGCATTTCAGTTACAGATACATATTTAACGAACGAAATTTAGATGGGGCGCAGGTACATGTAAAGGGAAAAAAATAATAATACAATATAGTGTAGATGGTTTGCTCAATGTGAAGCTTAAGTGATATAATGCACTCACAAATCAAAGAAGTGATTCCGACCCATCAATAAGGACTGTATACAATCTTTAATATTCTTCTTGAGAAAATCTAAAAAAATATAAACTTCAATGGTGCAGTATTCCAAGATCAAGTGTAGACAAATGGAAAAAATGCACTCACAATTGTATATGCACTACAAGTGCATATATAGGCGTAGAAAGTCCACCAGAATGTGGGATGTAGCAATCTCCAATTGAATATCTCAACGCGTTTCACCCGTAGGCTTCTTCAGGAAATCAATTGAGAAAGATGTCCATAAAATTCAGTAAAAAATCAGCAATCCGTAAGTGTACAGATACATATTTGTCTCCGTCTGTGAGTGTGCCAGATGGATTTGTTAAGATTTTTAAATGTTACAATGGTCAGCTTTTGAAATATTGCATTTTAATGATATTCATTTGAAATCGAGAGCATGCACTAAAGTCCAACTTTCAAATTAACTTTTCTCAACTTGCATATACACCTCCAGACACTATCACCCAACTCATGGTACAAGTGTTAGCATGCAAGGGCACATATCTGAAGTCCAGTGTGGTCAGATGAGACCTTAACTTAACTGACCACTTGAAATCTTAGTGAGTAGAACCCGTAGTGGATGCTGACTTTGTTATTTGGACATGTCCTAAGGCAAACACTTTTCAGAGATCTTGGAAAGCACTATGCTTAGGTTACTTATTCACCCGATTTACTGGGCATAAAGTTGAAGCTGGATGAATATAATAATTTTTAAGCCATTATGCTCATATCTCCTAAGGAAATGAATCCATAATTGAATTAAATGTTCAAAGATTTGTTACAGTGACAGATATGTATTTTTTAACTATGGTGGCCATTAACATAATTTACGCTTCATCTTCTTTTAGTAGGAGCTTTTGGGCACATTACCAAAGCTGCTACTCATTCAGCCATAGAGATTTTTTTGTCTTAACATATGAGCGGAATAATAGGAAGAGTGTATCACGTTACTAAATAGAAATCACTCAAAAAACATAATTAATATAAATACTTTAGATGTGTGTGCCATATCTTAAATCTATATTTATTAGTTAAAATAAAATTTAAAAAATTCAAGGTTTATGTGTACACAACTAAATTTTATTTAGAGTTGGGTGATCTGGTGTTCACGGTATGCTCAAACCAAACAAGCTGTTCAGTATTAGCAGAGCTGAACCAGATCGCAATCCTTCTTTTGTTATAATTTGGATTTCCTTCTAGTAAGCAAGTCTAGTTCAGCTTATGCACTGCTTGCCCATCTCTGTTCTCATTGCTGTAACATATGTTTTGCTGACCTGTTGTTTCCCATTATAAGTTTATACTACACCCTGTTTATCCAATTGTTCTGACCAATATTAGCCAGAAAAATATTAATGTTTCTTGTTTCTAGTCATAAGATGGCAATTATATTGAGATAAAAAAAATGTTTAGAATGGAGTGACTCTTTCTATTCAAGCTATAAGGAGAAGTTCCAGTAGTTACATTTGAATACCTCTCAAGTGGCCTTGATTTGCAAGCACTGTCCCACTGCCCCAGGTAGCTGCCCCATTGTCCTGCTTTTGAGGCTAGCTGAGATCATGGGCTGGTTAGGAAGATCATCTGATCTGCCCTGACTGGCTCATGGAGCTGTTTGTGCTGTTGCAGCAAAGACCGCCACTGCAACTCAAACACTGCCCCCTAGCTACTGTGTGCAGCTGAGTGCCATAAGATGTCTTCCCGGCTATTCTCCCTCCTGGGTGTTATTATGCCCCTCCCAGGTGCACTCATACCCCTTCCCACCTCTACCTACAGCACCAACACAGAGGTCCCAATTTTGACACCAGAAACTTTACAGGGTGTGCATATTTATGATATCATAGCAGCTGCTATATGGAATCTCTATTCAGAAATCTGGGGATGTATAGAAAACACTGAGCCCTCTCCGTTCTCGTCTTAATAAGAAATAGTGAAAGCTTGATACATACAAAAAAAATATCACTGCATGAGGGGAGAACTAAGGGAAAAAAAGAGAGAAGCAGAAACAAGAAAGAGAGGAAGAGATGCAATGGGAATGAGGCACTAGAACACGCATGGAATGATAAATGTAATACACACAAAGAGAAAGACATACAGAGTGGAATACACAGCAGACATAGACGGGTAACAATCTGTAGTTAATGGCAAACAGACAGCTCAAAGCACAGACACACAATTTATATATATCTAATAGGAGTCCTCTGTCACTGCCAGATTTACCTCCTACAAAATAATGTGACGAGATCAGTAAGACCCATTTTTTTCTGTACTACTTCAAAGCTACTTTGCTTTCAATTACCAAATTATATTAAATTTCACTTTTGTGCAGTTACCTTTTTTTCATATTTTTCTATATAAGGCTAATAGCTGACTGTAATATTTTGTGTATTGTGTATTACAACAAATATCTGAAGATTCATTATTTATTCACACATTTTTCAGTCACGTTTGTGTAACAATATATTTACAATATAATCAATAGCGAGGTGTTCCAAGGTTCTGTAGAGGAGGTATCCAACAGTAATCACCACAAGTTTTCAGGCTTTGAGACATATCAAATGAAATTGCACATACATTTTCAATTCACATGGTATATAACAGCAGAAAATAGTCATTCAGCCCATCTCGTCTCCCCACTCTTCCTGATTAAGAACTTAGATCTTAATTAGTCCTTTGGTCTTGTCTTAGATTCAGGATAGTTATATGAATGTTGAAATTCTTTCACTGTATTAGCCTGTACTACCTCTGCTAGAAGGCTGTCCCATTTATCTTCAATACTCGTCGTAAGTGAAAACTTCCTTACATTGCATCTAAGCATCTGGTCAACACTTTCCTCCTTTACTTAAGTGTCTATATGTTTCATATGACATATTTCCTCTATATTCTTTCCTCCAAGATATATATATTCCTTAGTCTTTTCTGATATTTTTTATTCTTCTTAATAACCTTCTGGAGATGGGGTCTCTGAGGGTGTACTGAGGTCTGACCAGAAATCTGTAGAGAAGATAAGTGAGAACCTCCCTCTCCCTACCACTAATGCCTCTAGCTATACAACCCAGCACTTGTTTGCTTTTTCTGATGCGTTATTGCATTGCCTATTTACCTTTAGGCAATGTGATAAAGTTTTGGAGAAAGCAAACCTAGGTCAGACTGGGCAATTACTTGGAACGCATCATATTATGGGCTTCCAAAACGATGAAGGGACCAGATCAATGGTAACGACATCCACTAGTATGGCTGAATAATTAAGCTGTTTAATATGCTCCATCCACATTTTCTTAGTCAAGTCCCAGTTCCTAAGTGTGCCACATCTACAAAGCCTTATATGGTAAAAGTGCCTATGATTTTTCATAACCATATTCCAATATATAATACGATATCATTTTTAATCTTGTGGGTGTTCGGCAACAGATGTTGGCTATTGGAATTCAATGCATTACCTAAGAGGCCAGTCTTCTCCAAATAATTGGTGCAATGCAGTATACATGAACACATCATTTGGCTTGAAAAAATGTACGTAGAATGCCTTTTGTAAATTGAATAAAAGTATTTAATTACCACTGTAAGAAATATATGCAAAAGATGTGCATAGTGGAAGAGAAGAACATCATCAAAAGGGTAAACATCAGCACTCGAGCTTTAGGAAATGTAAGTGTCTTAATTAATTAGATTTAAATGTTATTGTTAAATCGGTGCATTTTAAATGAGGGATGTGAGCCTGCTTGTGATCCAATTAATATATTGCACATATATTAATGTTTTGTCGATTTTATGTCAAAGGGTGCGATATTAACTTTTTAGAATATTTTTTTTTCCCATTTCTTCACATACATCGCCTAAAACTGTAAAATAATGTGAGCAGATCGTCTCGGTTATAGCTGCTGCTACCGCCGTCTGCTCTGCCCTTAGACGATTACATCTACGAAGCTCTCAGCTGGTAACACTGACTTTTTATCAGCAGAGCACCAGGTTCTACCGAGATCACATCTGTTCTTGCAGGATACACAAAATAGCTTTCATGCTTAGCTTGATATATGTTTACTCAAACTATTTTTAAGACTGCTCCTTACTTGCCAAGGACAAAATTCAACTTCTGAACTAATAAACCCTTAAGAGACTGAGGCCACTCTAATTATTTCATAATTTCCTGTGCTACTTTTCTCATTCCTTTGTAATCTCAGTAACAATTTTAACACCTTGTCAGGCATTCAGGAACTTCCATCTGTGCAGCCAAGTGCATTTGTGTAATATACCCATCTGTACAGCTGATTAAAAATTGGAAGGCGTCCATGTTTTGTGTTTGCCGTAACGGCAACAAAAACGTCTGCGCTGGTTGTTGTAGCACGCGCTCGAAATAGACGAGACTGTACAAGGTTAATGGAGTAAGTAGCTTTTAGTGTATTCATTTGAATTTAATAATAGTTTAAAACAAAATCAAGTGAAATTACGTGTGACTATTGCACATAATTAGGAAAACTGTAAGTTCATGTTTGGAAGTAGTTCATGCGTGCAAGTCTTGTATCGCTGCCATTTCAAATACATTTAAACAGAATGGTGGATGGACTTATAGTTGCGCTGCTAAGCCTCTGCTTTTTGCCAAATACTAATTGAAAACACAAACATCAAAGGGGAGATACATTAAAACCCATTGATGGTATTGCCAGACAAACAGTGCCAAGGGAGCAAGTGCACTCTATCACTGTATGCGCTAATGCTGGGTTAGTCCTATAATACCAGAGTGAGATTAACATGAAAAATACTCTTAATGATAGACAAAGGGTGGTTTGCTATTATTTCAGAGAAACATTATGCATCTTGATTAGATTTCCCACCTGACTACTGGTGGAATAAGCTAAGCGAATAATGATTTAAGTAAATTAGATGAATGATCGAGAGTGTGGCAGATTCAGTTCAAAGTGGATAGATGTAAAATAATACACTTGGGAGATAAAGATCTAAAGACAGAATATAGCATTAGGGGCACTGTGTTGTAAGAGACAATAGGAGAGAGGGATATGGAAGTAATTATTTCTGAGGGCCTAAAGGTAAGCAAGAAATGCAACAAAGCATTCGAAAAAGCAAGCCGGATGCTGGATTGCAATGCTAGAGGCATTGGTAACAGAACGTGGTAGCTGTTATACCACTTTACAGATCTCTAGAGTACCCAGATCTTTTTACACTATACCTAGAGTATTGTATATTGTTCTGAAAACCCAATTTCTAAAAGGATATAGATATTGCAGAGAGAGTTCAGAGATGGGCAAATTAAATGGTGAATGGCATGAAGGACAAAAAATATTGTATATTATTTTTTCGTTCATATATACAGCTCCAAAAGTTGTATAAAATATACAGATACAAGATACAGAAGTCTTAAGGCTAAATATGTTAGGAGTTTATATGAGGGGTGGCTGAGAACAGTCCATGATTTTGAACCCTTGTTTTGAACACATTCTTTAAAACGATTTAATCAGTGTCACCCATTTTGATTGAGATGCCAGTGCCCAAGCTGCAAGGGCGCAAGATGAATGCCTGAAAACGGAGCTCCCTTGTTAAAAACAAGGGTGCTATCGCTGGGGCTAACACCTCTAGCACAAGGTTTTTTCCCAATGCTGGAGCCACTTCCTCCACACGCGGCCTACCTAAAATGGTGCCATATTTGTCAGCAGTGCTCCACTATGAAGCTAGCATGTGAAATGAAGACTCAGTCGTCCCCTCTTCTGCACCCATGAAGGATTGAAGGGAGTACTTCCAGCACCTTCCTACCAAGCAGGACCTTGAGGAGGACCAAGCAGGAGACAAACAAGATGTGAGGCATCTTGGTGAATGAGTCTCACAGTTGGAAACTGAGAGGGATGCCATAGAGTTTCTTACAAGGCCAGTCAAAACACATGCTCACTTCACACAGACATCTAGATAATAGTGTTGCTAACGTGCAACACTGTTTACAAAAATTCCACATCAAGCCCTAATTTTAGCAAAGTACATCCAAGCATCTCTGTATCAAGGCTCATGTGAAGTATTTAGGAGCAGTAGCAATTCCCTGTTTTTTTATTTTCCCCTACCCTCCCTACCTTGCCCTCCTTCTCCCCACCCCATGCACCCTCACCCATTCATCTCCTTTTGCTTATTTATAAAAGTGGTATTGCAATACCTTCCCCCCTCTTTTATTTTTTGTTCTTATTTTTCTGTCTGAAAGCAGGGAATGACAACATAATGCAGAATGTTTTGCATCAGATTTTTTTCTCGTTATTGATGTAACATTTTTATTCTGTTTATATGCAATATCCATTGTTCCTTTTTATTACAATACCAACATACCAAGAAACATTAAATAAAAGAGAATACATTGAAAGCTCACAAACACACATGCACTGCAGACCCAGAGATGCCATCCACTTGTATAAGTTAGCCATAAACTCAGTGAAACACTAAGTGAACACTACTTTAGTAGAGCTCCATTGGGCTGCATACCACTTTCTGTTGTAGATCACCAGGATATGGCATCATATTACTGCTAATAATATAATAATAATAATATGTCGGTGGCATGCAGTGTGAAGAAGGCATATAAGAGATGTTTGAGCCTATAGGGGCCAGGACCTCCACTCTTTGAGGTTCTTTTGTTATAAATCTGTGTAATATAAACCTTTGCAATCTACTTACGCTTGCTCTTCAGTCTTTTGAGGCAGAACACAAGTATGTGATCCCCTACAAGGAAGGTCCTGGGAGTTGCTGCCCTAGGTGATAGAAAGATTAACAACTGAAAGTTTTGGTAAAGCTGTACTTTGTCACTAACTAAACTGCCAGTTTAAATAATAACACGGTGTCTTTAACATATGATTACTGGTTTACTTTGTTTATCAACATACATGTGGTTTTTTTGTCCCAGTCATACCCAGTGCTCCCCCTTATACGATGTTAGTCGCATCCCACAAGAGAGGCTTTGGTTAAGACTGATATCGGTGGCTAGTCTTGTGGTGTCGGTGGCTGGTTCCACTAACATCCCGGGACACATACAACTGTTGGAGGGCAAGGGTGTGCGGGGAGTGGGGCATGCCACAACACCACTCCCACGACCTGGAATTTCCCTAGAGATCTAGAGAAGTAGAACGTTACTCAGACAAAATCCAGAGATTCCAGAGATCCAAGAAAAATCCATGCTCACAACTGTGCTCTCCTTTTGCCCCAGTAATGCATTAATTCATCAACCTTCTTGTTTTTTTCTGTTTCCCTGAAATAACATACAGTAGTGTAAAATAGGAATATATATATCTATACTTATATAAGTACACCTGATTCATATGAATTGAAGCCTAATTCACAAAATCATTTTCTAGTCAGAAGGATCACGTTACAGTTTCATTCTTGCAGAAGTGGTTAGGGATTTTGATAGGATGAAAACACAAATAATCCATAAAATTAAATAGCTCATTCATTGCTGTCCAAAATAAAAACGCAGCTCACTGTCAGAGCCCCGGGCTTTACTTTGGATCCAATCCATTACATATTGCTGCAAATACACTTTGAAATTTGAAAAAGGGTTTTACCTCGGGCTGTTTCAATCCAAGCGCAAGTGCCAGACAGAACAAAATGACTCCTCACATTCTCTGTCCATTAACATTTTATTTCGCATTTTCAAAACATTGGCTCCCACCGTAATACTAAAATTACAACAAGGGGGTACTCAGAATTATGTAAAAAAATGAGTCCTGCCTCAATCAATGTGATACCTATATTTTGCTAGCCACAGGGCTAGTTAATACAAAGTATATATATATATATAATTGACCTCAATTCTGTTTCTGGGCAACGGGCAAGAGATCTGTGGACATGTGTACACGCGCATATATACAGCTACATTAATTCCAAGTGGTCTTTTTTAATGAGAAAGTTCCAATGCTTGCATTTGGATGACATCATAACAGCTGTTAGAGGTCATCACTGGTTTTGTGCATACTTGGGCATTCTTGCAAAGCACACGTTGCATATTGGCTCCACATTGGCTCTTGTAATCATACCTGACAACTCTCCAGGTTTCACCTGGAATCTTTGTGTGAAGCATTATGTTTTGGTAGCCTTTTTAAATATTCAACTAAAATGTACAGAAGCCACGCTGCATATGTAATGATCATAACAATCTCTTGTTACAATATCTAAAAAAGATGGTTATCTAAACTGTTATCTGAAAAATGTTCTCTCTCTAAAAATAGCCAACCATAGTTGGTTGCTTTTTCACTTTTACCTGCTCCTGGGATTTGTTTTGGCACAGGATTTCCATGTGCTTTCCAATATCAGTGGTTGCTTTGCTTGGGATCGAAACCTATATATAAACAAATGTTGCTATAATTTCATTAGACCAGTAGACTTCTCACACAAGAGAATATGATTTGTTCTCTGTAAACAACATTGGGTCTGCAAAGACAGAAACGTACAATCAGAGACAGCGTGGGAATATATTCTACGGCAGGCACCCCACTTAGGTGACAGCATGTCCTGGATTTCCCAGTTTGGGCCTGTAAATAAAGAACATGTCCCACATCTGAGGCAATCCGATTGTGGCAATTGTAAATCTGCTAAAAGTGTCTGGTAGCATGTCCACAGACCCTCATGTGTGTATGTGTGATTTTCAGAAGAGGACTCGGGTCAGAGTCCTTTGCCACCCTGAACAGTCCTAACATGTATGTATATGGGACAATGTATATTTGTGGTGCACATGTTTTAAAAACTTCTATTTGTATTAAGTTGTAATATAAATATTACAATTTTCCCCCGACTTAAGCCATGGCCACCGGTAAAACTACATCTCTTCCTTAATCGTAGAACATGTGGTTGCTGGGGCAGCCCAACAACCAGGGTTATGTCCTGGCCATAGGCTCATTAATAGTTACTGCAGCAACCCTGCTAAAAAAGGGGAATAGATGGTCTCTAGGTTGGGATTCCTAGAGGTAAATAGAAAAGGTCTATCTGTCGGAAGGAGGAGCCCGATTTACCATTGATTCTGCTTGAACGTTCATCCCCATGGGCCTCTATACCTCTATATAGGTCTATCCCAGATCATCTGCTGGTCCTTGGCGTGGCATCGGGGTGGGGGGGGGTTGGCGGTGTCAGAGTTAGGTAAACGGTTTGAGCTGTCACCATACTGCCCAATTCAATGTTAAACATAACAAAAAAAAATAGATAAGTTCAGCTCAATTTTTTTTTAGCATTATATCCTAAAATTGTACTTGGGGAACACGTTACCCTGGTAGTCTGGAATACTGCTAAGAGAAGCAATTTCAGAGTATTTGATTTTAAATGCATTACAAATAAAATAAAAAACATGATAAAATAAATAGCAGTGGCCTTTCACCTATGGTATAAGGACATGTTAGCTGTGGCTTGCTTTCTACGTATTAGTAACATTATATTATTCCACTCTTTATCTTCCTTTGCTCTGCAACTCGATTATATATATAGTTAAAATATACATCCTCATAAACTGGCTGCCCTCCACCTCATTACTCTAATTGCCACTCCTCCGTGTAATTTCACCTGACCCTCATCACTTGTTCATTAAATCCATCTTACCTCTGAAATATATGGTATAAGAAAAGGATCCTTGTGTTTATATGTATATACTTATATGTATATACTATATTTTCTTTTTGCAAATGCCAATGCTTTAAGTGCCAGAAAGATAAAATGTTGCTGTGTAAGTTAAAATGTGGAGGAAATTGAAAGAAAATCATTACCTGCTAAAATGTTCATTCCATTTAAAAGACGTTGATATACAAGTGTATGTGTTGTCCCATTTGCTGTTATTCTTATTACTGTTGTGGCTGGTGATATCTACATGGAGATGGGTTAGTATTGGTTTATTTTGCGCCTACGTACAGGGAAATGGAATCAGTCTTCCACAAGCCTTATCACAGACACCAGCTCCCAGGTATGGACACTTTGCTTACCCCTGCCCATGAGGCAGTCAAAGCCTATTAAAATCACACCCCTACTGATGCAATGCCCCATTTGTTGTATTGCTAAAGAAGGCAGGGATTTCCAACCCCTTTTTGGTTGCCCCTAAAATCAACTGGGTTGACATGGCCTTGCTAAAAATTATCAACTGTCATCTGCAAGTGCCTCCAAAAAAAGGTTAATAACCCCAAAATCAGTCCCTAATGACAACGATGCACTCACTGTTGGGACCCTTCATGAAGATAGCGCTACCTTCTTTAAGTGTGTATTATGTTGTTACTGGTATTTTTTTGTAGCTTGGGAATGTTGGCCTACTCTGTTTAGAGAGGAGCAATTTAAACAAGCAAATGATCCTCCAGGCACGTTCATACAAATTGCAAGGCGTTTGCTGCCCAGCAGCTTGACACACAAACAAAAATGACAGAAAAGAGAGAACCTCTGCAGCACCATCTGAGGAAAATCACAAGATGGCGCCTTGTCAGACTCCCAGTGCTTCTAGTGACATTCGTGAATAAAGCGTCTATTTACATCTGCTTTAAATTTCCATAATGTTTATTTTGCAAATATATTGGTGGATTCCACAGAATATTTATTTGCCACTTCACCTTCTTCCCCTTCAAGCAGCCAATCAGTGGCATGACATGTCAGATCACGGAGGAGCAGGGCAGTTGCAGCAGCAGGACAAATACATACTGTATGTCAAATACTAGGGTTACACAGGCTTTTGATCAACCTCTTTTTAATTTTTATCAAGGAAAAAAAACACATCCGAATTTATTTGGCAAAGACCAGACTTATAGATCACAACAACCTAAGGTCACCGTACATGAATTAGGTCAATTTGAGAAAAAGGTGGAGGGGCAAGTAGAGGGGATAGACAAATGGCACTGTGAACAACTTAGAGAGTAGCATTAAATAAGTAACAAATAAAAGAAATAGTGTGTTTAAAATTATATATATATATATATATATATATATATATATATATGCATTATTACAATAAACAGATTGCTGTTTGCTGAAAATATTGCACTTTTGCTGGCCCGTGACTAAAGTCACTATAACAACAGATCCTTAATTAGGCAAAAAATGCAATTACATTGTATTGCAATTTGAAAGACATTGCAAATAAGGTTTAACTTATACTATAAAGAAAAACACAACACGTTAATTTGTGTTGTAGAGCAGAAATGCTATTGAAAACACCAGCTTATTGAGAAAATCAAAGAAAGTGAATAGGTTTAAATGCCCATTCACACCTCCCTGTATGATTGTTTGGTAAATAATTATTTGCAGACTAAACGCAGCAATGGGAAAAGAAATTGTAATTATACACTAAAAGATTGCTACCCAGACCCCACTGAGAACTGTTAAGGTTGTGTATGGTTCACTTTTTACATTTTAGACTCCAATAACAAGACGTCATTCAGTGTATTGTAAATTACCACCGGGGACATACTTTATTGCTCAGGGGTTGAGCAGAGCCCAGATGTTGGCACCTGGCTTTAACTTGATAAATGCGCACGCTTGGATTACCTATAAAATAAATGGTTTTGAAACATTAAAGAAAATTGTTTTGCCTGTTTTTGGAGTGTCAGCTTCAGTCTATCAATCTATATCTGTTTAGTACATTCTATTAAGCATATTTCAAATTTTGCTGATAACATTCCTCAAGGGGAAGTGTAATGTTTGTATAAAACATAAAACAAAGCTACATTGCTTTCCATAGAAATTTCATAAATCATCTCTTTGGGACATTTTTATCTTGTCACACACAGTTAATGGCTTTTGAATAGTATATAAGAAACCTAAGGTGTTTCTTAGTGTGCTGCGCTAAACGTGGTCTTGCAGTGGATTTTTAGATAATTAAATACTCTGCCTTTTATTCCTTTTACCTTATTAACTCATAGTTTCTTAGATACTTGAGTATAAACATGATATTGTGTTCATATCTATTATTACAATGTGCAATACTCATGTTTTGCATTTACCATATACACACACATATACTATGCATACATACAGTGTACATACAGTGTACATATATGGTATATATCATACTTGCCAGCTTTAGCTCCAGGTCTCCTGGGACATAAAAGTGACAGGTTTGTCTAGTTTTCAAACATATATAGTTGTATGGGAGTAAATTGAACTGGCCGGCTTCAAAGATCTCCCAAATAGGACATGGGGGCATAATGACCAGTTTTGAAAAAAATGGTTTTGAAATTGCAATAGTATTTCTAAACTCATTTTTTATAGTAACTTAGATGATATGATCAAAATGATAGTGTAACGAAAGACCTTCTTGTCCTGAAAAAACAATATATTACTTGTGTGGGTACAGTAAAAAAAAAAAAAATACAGCTAAACATGAGCACCACATTATCACGAAGGGTACAAAAAATAAAAAAAAAACAGCTTTGTCCATAAGGGGTTAATAATAAGCATCCAAGATGTATTAGACTCACAAATGCTTTTGAACCTTAACCACATTTTCTGTGAACATTGCCAAAATTATGATCACAGCTTATTTAAGCCTGTTTGACTCCAACAAATCTAACATATTTTAAATAACTGGCAACCCTCTGGAAAAGGAGGGGCAGACATGACTCTGCTGCAGCTGGCAAACACGTGAATCTAAACAAAATTGTGTAGGTTTTGCCATTTGTTTTCGTTTGTTTTATTGGGGGCCTTGTTCATTATTTGTAAAAAGCACAAAATTGGCAAAACTTGTTAAAAACACATTTTGTACATATCCAAATGCACACGTCTATAGTCACCATCTTCAATGCTGGAGAAACATACTTGTGTGCTATGCTGCTGCAGGCACTAGAGGGAGCCAGCCTTCAAGCACTTCTTCATTTACACTAATACTAGTTACCCTACTAAATTATTCACTTCTAATGTGTAGAGTTTTAATTTATCATCTAATATACATGATTAGTACACAGAAACCTGTCAGTCAGAGACGGTTTGTTTCAGAAAAATATATATTTGTGCCAATCTTGTATGCATATTTTTACAGATGATTTGTAACAGCTTAATTATATAATAGGAAAATGAGTGGGCGAACTTCTTGGATGCTAACGCTTCTATAACACAGACAATATGACCTTTAGTAAGCATGACTGCCTGTAAACTAAATTCTTATTTTTTTATAGCAGTTCTGCATATAGTTATATACAGTTTAAGTGGAACATTTAAAATGCAGTTGCATTTATCTCATTTTTTTAACTTATGCACAATATATATATATATATATATATATATATTTCTAGCAAAATAAGCCTAATATAAAACACACAATTTACATTAAACAAAATAATGTAAATTTCAAAAGTAGAAAAATAATCATATAAAATCGTTAATGGCAGCAACAGTTACCAAATTTATATGTAAGTTCTTGCTTCACTAGGCCTTTCTTTTGGCAGACTTTGCAGCTTTTCACTTAGGTATGCTGGTTGGTTGTTCGTTTTCCCAGTGGCTGGCTCCTGACATGTGAAATGGCAGCACGGTGTGCACATGTTCATCAATATTCTCCCAATGCATCCCAATACTCTGTCCTCTGGGCTTTGGCCTGGAGTATTATTGTTCTAAGAAAGCTGTAGAAAAAGGGAACCTCACTCATCTATAACCTGCATTTTTTTTCTGCACAGTATTCTTTTATTCACTTTGAATTTTATTTGTATGGCTTTGCTCTAACTAATATAGGAGAATAACATTGTTCCTCTTATAAAGTATTAGAAAGGCTTTGAGGCTAAAGTTGACTCTGTTTCCTGGTGCCTTAGGGTGAGCTGATATGTTTAAATTTGGTTATTTTTTATTGTTTTATATATGTAATTTGTCATATTGTAATAGGGACTTTAATAATACAATGCAAATAGTGGGAATTTCCAAATTGTCCCAGCTCCCATGCAGTATCTTTGAAAGGTTTTGGGGTGCATAAGTATAAATGGTGAGAGAGTATGCACAAAATGGGAAGGAAGAAATTGAGATTTTCATAAGTGGGCAGTGCTACTGATATGCCATGTCTTTAAAATATGGCCGGCTTCAAAGATGTCCCAAATAGGACATGGGAGCAGAATTTTCAACATGTCAACATTCCAAGTTTAAAAACTGAATTGCGCATGTTCCACTTGTGGCCTTTTACCCCCTCCCATGAATGTAGTAGCGTCCAGTTTCGGTACCTCTTTACAAAATAAAACGAGACACTTCTTTATTTTAAAAGCTTTATTAAATGTCAGATATGGAATTATTTGTCCGCGGTGCAGACTTGAAATAACTTCAGCACCGCGACACTCAACCTTTATTAACATGTTACAAAGTGTCAAATATTATTACCACAACACAATATATATAAATAACATAACCAATTGTAACCATTTTAATAACCACTTAATAACCAAATTAATAACCAAATAAGTAACCTGCTGGTATGGGCGTGTCCACCTGTATCCCTGCTGAAACTGCCGGCATCCCCTAGCGTGGCAGTCACATGACCTTACGATTCACAGAGGCGCATGCCCCTGGAGTGTCTTGCACTTACACCTCTGTGCACCACAAGTAACCATACCTAGATGGTTAACTCCTGCACCGTACCAGCTTAAAACCAGAGTACCCGGCAAATGCCAAAATCAGGGGAGGGATGGGCGGGAAAATTTTCTTTAAAATGGTTGCCCCTATAGGCCACGACCCTTCCTTATATACCCCCAAGGGAGGGTAATTACCCCCTCCCTTCTGGCCCTGCACGTGCCACCAACTTAACACTTTCAGTGCCAAAATTTCCCTTAGTCATGCCTTAACCCCTTCGACAGGCCTGACCATGGGTACCTTGTCCGCACTAAATTCATGTGGCCCCTCTGTCCAATTTCTTTTCCTCCGGGGCTGTTCTAAATCAACCCAACATCCATGAGGGTGTTGTTTGGCAGTGACATATACCAGAAGCTGTAAATTCATACCTAAAGTAAAATGTGTGTGAAGAAATGCAAAACAAAATACTACAAACTTTGATAAAAGCTGGCAGTAGAATTAGTGCATGTAAAGAGTGAAAATAATAGCATTTGAAATACCCTAAGGTATAGGCACTGGCGGATGGGTATCAGCCCCGTGGAGCAGGACTGAATTTCTACCGCAATATTATAAAAATAAAAAGTTCCCCCAGAGTAAGGATGGTTAAAGAGGTGCAGCAGTAGTAGTAGAGCACTGGGCCTGAGCAGGCAGACACTGGCAGATGATAGTTATATGCTGCCCCTTGGAGTAGGACTGAAACAATTGAAAGACAGTCAAACTGTGCAGAAGCCCAGTAGAATGCCTAGAATTGTCACCAGTATTTATCAATAAAGACAAAGAATAATATATGAAAAGATATAGAAGGATAATACAAAAAATGTTGTGTACTTAAATAAATTGGTATAAAATGACGGATGCAGCCCCAGTTAGTGGTATATGAATTATAAACATACACTACAGTAGTACACTACAGCTTCTCAAATCTATCCAAAAGCAGTACATTCTACACTAAAATAAACTATTATTACTTTATTAATTAACTTGCAGTATGGTATATGAGCAAATCTCAGCCTCTGCTAAGCTCTCACTGTCTCACACTCCAACTCTCATCAGTCTGTAACTGCTGCTACTGACAGGTTATAATGGCGGCAGCGCACTTATATATCTAATGCATGTCCCTTCTCCTTGTAAATGTTGATTGACCAGGGTGAAAAAAAGTAAGGAAAAACTTCCACAGGTTGTTGGACCATCAATCACAGCCATAACCATCAATGAGACCACTTCTTGGTTTTTTGGCTACTTATCAGTCATTGATATGTACCCTGCTATACACAGTCCTTCCCTACTTTACCCAATCAACGAGGGCCAAAACAGCTTGTGATTGCCTTCGTTTTTGAAAATGCGTATAAATGCATGCAATTTTCGTTAAAAAAAAATAGTTTGTACGAATCCGAATGCACAAGTCGAGTATTTATCCAGATACAGAAAACACAGAAGCATATAAATAAGCAATTCAATGTTCTTCATTTCTGTATAATAAGATTAAAAAGTCAAGATATTTCTACTCCAAATTAAATCTAAGTTTCTTTTCTAATGAGTCTACATATGTTTCACTGGTAAACCTTTTATTGTAGTTTTTATTCTTTTTTACTTTTTTTTGATACATTTTTCTATAAAAGGCCTCTGTGTTGAATGCACATATTTTGGCAACAGTAAGTGTCACTGCTGTATTTTAAAAGCATACCTGACCTAACATCTCCATCATGAAGACAGGCTTTGTCTTTGTAAAGAAAGCGGTCTGCCCCTTTATCGTTAAAGCACAATATCAAAGTGTTACTTTCTGACATAGAATAGATACGTGTCTCGGAAATACAACTGTGTGCCTTACGCTGGTGAAATGTCCTATTCATCTTAAAAAAAACCTGATGACCCTAATTCTTGTTATTTACGAGGAAGGTTAGTAAGCATTTTTAGTTTCAAAAGCTACGTTTATTGCACACAATACACCAAATATACATTTGTCTCTGGAGAACAAGCATATTACTTTGACATGGTTCTTTCATATTACGTTACTTAAAACATAGTATTGGATATTATCCTTTAATGTTTTTGTGCAATTGCTTACAATTATATGATGTATACATTTTGCTTGCTCTATTTAATCCTGTACCAACTCTGCTTATAATTTAAAATCATGCTAGAAAAATAAAAGCTCTAATGATCAATCACATATTGGTACTTTATTTTGTCTTGTATACCAGCCATGGATCTATTTATTGTCGATTATAGATCCTATAGATTTTGCTTGCATGGTGTTGGAACCTTGTTCTATCTTTCTCTATAAAAAAAAAACAGGTGAAAAAAATAGTTGAAGACTTTGAGCTTTCTCAACTCATCAGAGTGTTTCCATATTTGTATTTGTATACTGTATTTTTTGTTTCGTTTTTATTTACTTTTTTGCAACCTGTGCATTGATGAGCTGTTTTGTAGGATGGATGTGCTGTGCAGAGGTTCGGAAAGCGGCGGAGCTATATATATACCCAAGATCTGACCAATAGACCTTGGTCTTACGGGTATCTTTGGATCCTAACATTACAACATCTTTGGGAATTGTTCATTAAACTTTAAAGTGTAGATTAAATGAGGTGAAATGAAACATTTCAACTCGCCACTTGAAATACCGTATGCATCATTATAGGATTTCCTACCACTAGATGGGCTGAAGTGACCATCATAAGCAAAGGTAATGCAGTGAGACAACATCAGAGGAATCAGTACAATTTAACTGTCTGTTAACTAAGCTATTTTTGCTTGAGCAGGTTTTACACATTTCAGTGCACATTGAGTTAATGTTGACTCCAATGTGAGCACAACAACTGTTATTTTTTTAGTAAGCCACTATGGAAATGGGTAACACATGGGAATGGCAAAGGACAGAAAAACATTTATATCATGCACAAACATATTGTATCATGGCTTCCTTCCTTGCTTAGGTAAACTTCTGCATAATTTTCTATTATGATTTATTACCGCTATTTCCAAAGTATATTAGAATATATATTAGAAGATGTATATAAATATATATATATATATATATATATATATATATATATATATATATATATATATATATATATATATATATATATATATTGTGAAAGAGAGAGACATTGGAGAGAAAATATTAGATAATTATATATATATATATATATATATATATATATATATATATATATATATTATAAATAAAGTAACTGTTATGTATTCTGCAAGTATTTCAAATTTAAGATCAAATAACGTGTCCTATATTTAGTATACAACTTAAACAAGCTATAACTTTTTCAGTTCAACTTGAGACCCAAAAGCTCATTTTATTATTGATTCAAAAACTCTAACAAAAAAAAAAATGATTTTAAGGGTCAAGTAGTAAGGAGAATGACTGATAGTAATTAAAGGTATTTTAAAGATATTTAATTTTTTTTTCAAGTTGCATTCCAAATGAAAATTAGTTCTGTTATACATTATACCTATAACAGATAAAGAGGTGTATTTATATTCTTTTAGTTTCAGCTATTGAACAATAATGGTATCGGAGGAAATTTCACACTCTGTTTAAAAATAAAGTCTGAAGCATGGATTGAAGGTCGTGCTGTCTAGCTTAAATCAATTAGTTCAATGTGATTTAAACCAGAAGCCTGTTATGTAGACCAAGTCATCATCTTTCCAGAGAGCTCATCGTGTTAACACAAGTGGAAGATTTTAATTGCATTCAGCTAGCATTTTGTCCTCCCTGGAGTTATGGAACTAGGTGTTAAAATAAGAACTTGTTCCATCCCTTTGTATCACCAGTTTTACAAATGCCCTAACTCATCACTTAAATGGTAGTTCAAGATTATCAGCCAGGATGAGCGGTATAATTGGATTTATTACTTGTATTTATTATCCAGTCCTGGTTTAATAGGGGACTTAAAAGCCAACCAAATATACACCTTTCCATGCTTTTTCTTGTTTAGATCCATTATTTTTGTTTTATTTTTCACGTACTGCTCAGTATGTCCAATCAACCATGCAACCAAGCAATATACATATATTTTGACTATATAACATTCTCATAACACTCCCGACTGCCATGCTGGGTATGAGCTTGCTGATGAGCTGTGCACAAGCCTTACTGCATGATCACGGAGGTTGGAAATGCTTGCCATCCTTCTGACACCTCCATGTTTCACGTTAACACTTGACTGAGTAATGGCATTTGATTTTCTGTGTTTGAGATCTTTGAGATCCTGAGTCTACTTTTTTTCCAGCAATTAAAATATTTTTCACTTTTATCATTTTTTTTAAGTAAGCAAAATATGTTTATGGAACTTTTTTTCCAATGCAAGTAACCTTGAACAGGCTATGTACACTAACATAAGAATAAAGTCGATGTTTGCTGGAGAATGTTTTAATGATGCTAGTCACCTGAAAAAAAGCATAAGCCCTGAGCAGTGTAGACTAGCAGCATAACATTTAAAGCTGGTGGTGACAGGGATATGCTATACTAATACTCATTTTCAAAGATCCCTAACGGCGTAACATTCCATTTAAGGAATGCGGGTGTATTAACTCATTTCTCAATTCAACAATCTTCAATCTACAAAAAATATATATAAATGAGCAGAAGAGCTGTGAATGAATTCTAGTTAAAATAGTAACATTAGTTACATAGTTACATTAATGATTATTTAAGGTCTGGTACTCTGGTAAGGGGTACATGTATGTCAGGTTAATCCTTTATGAATTATATTTTGTTCTTTATAGAAATAAGCAAATTGTGAATTTCATAGACTGTTTTTATTTTTTAGCAATATAAAACACACATTTGACAATATAGACGCTTACCTGCTAACATACATGAAATACCGATTTAGAAAAGACTTCCGTTTAGGGGCGCTTATATCAACCAATCTCAAAAAAACAAAAAGATGATATATGCAAAATGATAGTGTAGCAAGTTCAATACCCAAGGATCAGAATAAAAACATCCAATAATCGCACTCACAATCTGTGTGAATAATTCAGGCCTCAAAAGCTCAAACTCCTTGTTGTATAGCTCAGGAAGTACACACCAACGGATATAGAAGAAAGGAAAAACATCTACCATAGGATGATATCTTTCTACACTTGTATATGCGTGATTTTTGGTTGCACTTACATTCATCCTATGGTAGATGTTTTTCCTTTCTTCTATATCCGTCGGTGTGTACTTCCTGAGCTATTGACATTTAACACAGTAACTGAGGCCTGTAGTGTCTGAGATGTAACTGCTGGGTTTTTTTTTGCAATTTCTCTGGGCATTGCACGGTCTGAACTTGAGGTGACTTTGCTGGGACCTCCACTCCTGGGAAGATTGGCAACTGTCTTGGGTGTTTTCAACATTTTAATATTCTTTCTCACTGTAGAATGATGGACTTTACATAGTTTGGAAATGGCCTTATAACTCTTCCCAGATTGATGGGCAACAACAATTGCTTCTCTAAGATCATCGCTGATGTATTTCCTCCTTGGCACTGTGTTAACACACCTGATTGCTCCAGACCAGCAATCTGCTAAACTTCAGCTTTTATATAGGTGGTCACACTTGCTGACGATCAATTAATCAAGGGTATTTGATTAGCAGCACCCATCTACTACGGCATCACACACGGCATCTCCTTTTTGGCTTTATTTTTGTTGAATAAATCATAACATGTCTGTTTTATTTTCTTTTGCCAAACCCATGGCTGGGAGCCATTTTTGTATCTTACAATATAAAGTAAAAGAAAAAAAACAGGTTTTTTTTGCTGTGTAAGATTCTTGCATAATAGTGACTAATGCCTGTTAGTTTGTGTATGGCTAAATAACGTTTCAATTGGGGTGATTTATAAATGTGTCCCAGGGGGAAAACACTCAAAACTGTGATTGATTCAAAGTATAAATGGTTCTACAATAGAATCCAAAAAGTAGGCCTGTGAATGCCAACCAAATATTTTTTGTCTTCTTTTGCTTGTTATGTTTTAAAACATGATATTCATTTTTCTTTTTCTTATTTGTTCCTTTTTTCTACCTAATAATCCTTTTGTCAGTCGTTTATACCAGGCTATTTTCTCCTCTGCTTGAACTTTCACACATTTAATAGAGATGTGTATCAGGTTAACCAGAAAGAGGCTAAGCGCGTAATCAGATGTGTGAAACATTCTCATAATTCTTTTGTGGATGAGTTCTCTGTTCCTTTTTTTCTAATGCCTTTTCTGTTTACAAAGCTACTACTTGAAAAACTTTGATTCACAATTTATTCTGAATTAAATGCATTCTATAAAGATTTCATTTTACAAGGTGTTATTATTTTTATTCATTACATCTATTAGAATAAGACATAAGATGTCATGTTTAATTGCAATTATTTCTTCTGATGACAAGCTAAGCTTTAAAGTATAAATGCTAGCTTTTTGTAACCTCTGTAGGATGTACAAGAGCACCTAATTCAATATTATTACTGCACTGTTTTTACTATTTTTTAATGTGTAAGATCCATTCTTACTACAACCAATTAAACATTAAGCACTTAACCTGTATTTGCTGAATAAAAAAAAACAGTTTATTATAGGTGCAATCTTACTCCCACTGGTCTAATTATCTCAGCTGGTTCCCAATTAATCCATACAGTTGGTGGGTTTTCTTTTTAATTAGAGTCCTTCTGTCTACAGATTAATTATATATATGCATTTACCCAGGGCAAGATAGATATTGAGGTGACATCAGACAGGTGGAAATAAGCCTACCATGAAGGTTATTTGTAATAGTGATAGTGTTAGATGATCAAAATTTACCAAAATAAATCCTACAGGGTAATAATAAAAGCATTATTGCCCTGCCAAATATATTTTCTCTAACCATTACATCTTATATCATATCCTAATTTATTTTAAATGTTAGCGAGTCTATAGGAATATGTAGTTTCAGTGGTTACTTTAAAAGGACACCCAGAATGAGAGCTCTGAGTGAAGGAGGTCTCAGCCAATCAGAAGAGACTTCTCAACTCCTGATTGGGTAAGTCCCTCCTTCACAGGGAGCTCATTGTAAGCTGCAGCCAGCACCAGGTAAGAAACCCACTGTGTGTGTGTGTGTGATGTATGTATGTGTAATGTTAATTGTCTGAAACTGCTCATGTCTAGTAATGATTGTATATATATATATACACAGTATCTCACAAAAGCGAATACACCCCTCACATTTTTGTAAATATTTTCTTATATCTTTTCATGTGACAACAGTCTGCTACAATGTAAAGTAGTGAGTGTACAGCCTGTATAACAGTGTAAATTTGCTGTCCCCTCAAAATAACTCAACCCACAGCCATTAATGTCTAAACCTTGGCAACAAAAGTGAGTACACCCCTTCGTGGAAATGTCCAAATTGGGCCCAAAATGTCAATATTTTGTATGGCCACCAATATTTTCCAGCACTGCCTTAACCCTCTTGGGCATGGAGTTCACCAGAGCATCACCGGTTGTCGCTGGAGTCCTCTTCCACTCCTCCATGATGACATCACGGAGCTGGTGGATGTAGGGACCTTGCGCTCCCCCACCTTCCGTTTGAGGATGCCCCACAGATGCTCAATAGGGTTTAGGTCTGTGGCCAAACCTGGCAGCCCCTCTGTACCTTCAAGGACCTAATTGGCTAAAAATCCGATGTATCATTTGTTCTCGCCTGAAGATTTACTATTTATAACAACTCTCTATCACTAAGCCAATGTTCAACCCAAGAACAAGAATTTGCATCTAGACCAATTTCTTTCAGTTTGAATACCTTTTCTGTGGAACCGTGTCAAACGGCTTGGCAAAATCCAAGTAGAATACATCCACTGCAACACCCTGATCTACACTTCTATTTTAAATTAGTTTGACATGACCTATGTTTCATAAAACCATGCTGATTTGAACCCTTTTTGAATATACAGTAGAAATCAGATCTGCCTTCCTCCAATCCTCTGGTACAATTCCTGAAAGAAAAGAATCCCGAAAGATTAGAAACAGAGGTTCACTTATTTCCTGACTCAGCTCCTTAAGTACTCGTGGGTGAATACCGTCAGGCCCCGGAGCTTTGTTCACATTAACTTCCATTAGTTGCTGCAGCACCTTGTCCTGAGTATATTTAAATAAGCATAATTCCTGCCCTGCACCCCTTGTGTGGCTGCACTGTGACGGAAGCATCCATAGGGAGGAGGCTGGCAGTCAGGCCTCTCCAGTGGTCCCAGTGATGGAGGCTTCCGTCACATGCACTTCATTCATTCTGTCTGTGAGTGTTGGGGGTTGTATTTTTGTATGTATATGTCACTGAATGCGGTGTTCCTATGCGTGGTAGGAGCGTGCAGGTACTACTTGTTCTTGTGAGTTGTATATTTTTGTGTGTGTGTCTGTTTCTCTTTTTCCTGAGTGCATTGAGTTGTTTTCTTGCGAGAGTACTGTCAGAGATCAACCACAATTCATCATGTCTGTAATTAAGAACCACTGGTTTTTTTTTAGGAAGGGTAGTGCTGCCTTTTGCATTTTGTTTTCTGTTTAGTGCGTGAATGAAGTTATCGTATGTATTAAAGTGCATATATGCCTATATATATTAGACGTGTAAATGGGACAAAAGCTATTTGGACACATTTTTCGGTTAGTTTTTGGCCCAATCGTTTGACTGTTTGTCATTTTTGAATCAGAAATAAAATTTTTTGTCTGACGCCCATATTTACACTGATTCTCTCACAATATATAAATATTTCTCTATCTATCTAGCTAAAATGATTGTGTATTCGATCATTCAAGCACAATCGGAAGTTCAGATTGTACCTGTTCATGTATTATTGAGCAACCCCATATCTAGAGGCAGCATGCAGGTTACAGCTTTATGAGCAAGCCTTGCTTGTTAGTCATGGAGGGGAGCAAATAAATACTGTACCCAGTCACCACTAACCCTAAGTTTGCCCTCGCTCTGTGCTTATGGGATGATCTTAAGGTGGGGTAATTGGTGGAAAATGGGCAGGGTAATTGGGACAGTAGGTTGGGCATGGGGTATGCCGATGGGAGGGGCATTAGGGCTCAGGATTTTAATCTGTAGTGGCCCAAACACCGCTTCTCTTTCAGATGAAAGAAAAAAACGGAACGGAGACCCTAGGGAAGAAGTATTGAAATCTGATAAAACCCATACAGGTCTTAGTCTGCAATAGGAGATCTGAAGTGAAGTGTTTTTAGAAACACGATGATAGTACTTAAGGATGCTCGCACTGGTAAAACTTCCATTAAGTGTCACAGGTTATATAATAATTAATGCCCGACAATAAGGCTAGCAACCTAAATTAGCCTGATTACCATTGTTTAAACAATAGCAAAAAATAATAGCAAGGAATGGATGAAAAAGAGGCATTTGAGCAAATTAAGCAGGAAAATAAGTGATTGAGAGAAAAATCCGAGCGACAGTACTGTGGTCTTAATAATGTGCCCTCACATGGGACAAAGATGAACCAGACTCCTCTACATTTTTCTTCCTCTTTTTAAAAGGCTATAGTATTGTTTTTCCTCATTATCTGCAATAATGTGTCCAATACACAATAGGAAATAAGATAGTTGTGCTACTTATATAGATCTACAATTTAGTTGTAATGCTAGCCGAATGCCCTTAGCAGAAAATTAGACCTGCATACCTATTTCAGTTGAATACTTAGTAACGGAGAAGAAAATAAAAAAAGGGAAAAAAACGTGTTCCAAAATGTTTGCCATTTTTTTTATGATAATAGGAGTCTGAAAGTTTTGAAGTCAATTTAGGGAAAAAATATGAAAGTATATACTTTTATGTAGTTTAGGCTATTTTATCCTAAACTGCATTTTTTCAAAAACTATATCCCATTATTGAAGTAGAGGAAAACTTACTTAGAGGCTACCCATGCAAAGAATTTGAAAGCATGTAATGTCTTAATAATTAAGTGCCTTTATTATTTATGTATTTACTAAAATAATAAAATTAGGACCCTACCAAAGAAAATGTAAAAAAGTTCTCGTTTGACTAGCTAAACCTGGGTAAAATAAGCTGCTAGAATTAAGATCTGGGTGTATTTGGTAACTTCGGATAGTTGGCTACCTGGAGCTTTGGTTCTTCTGGCAGAGTCAATTTGTGTAGGGACCAGCTTTGTACATCCATCATTTAGTTGGAGCAAACTGGACAGGAGCCCAGGGAAAAATGGGCAGAATATGGTTAGGAAGTGAGTGTGATCACTCACTGCCCGGAGAAAATGGAAATCGACTTGGGGACCCATGAAAGTAGCTATGGATACAGGTCTAAAGGTGACATTTTATTGGGGAATTTGGCTTGGTGACTAAAGGTTGGCTGAGAGTCACAGGAAAGCGATGGTGTCAGGAGAATTGTTTCTATGGTGAGCAACACTTTTAGTAACCCCCTTGGCACCATCGGCCTGCTAATTAATTTGAACACTCTTCATTAGGTGCATTTCCTTTCCATTTCCCCAGAGAATATGGAGCATGAGAAAATAGCAGTTCCGATGGAAAAACCTTTGTCTTTACCCTGGTTTATAAAATAATCACATACACTGTGCAAGGATTTAGTATCAGCTTTGTTTGTTTATATGGTTTACCTCAATATCAATGAGTACTGCAAGCAACATAAAATGTGTATGTTTTAGGCATTGCCATAGTGCCTTAACTGTAGTTTATTTTGCTTGCTGTGTTCAGTACATTGGGGCTTTTGTTACTTTTTTTGCCTACTGTAAGCACACAGAATCATTGCCAACTGGCCATTCCCAGATTCATTGTAATGGACCTGAGTACATGCATGTGTCTAAAAAAAAATCAGGTGTATCCAAACTGAGCAAGCCCATGTAACTATGGCTTAAGGTTCAAAAAAAGTCACATACATTGTATCTTTTTGTGCATGTAGTAAAAATTTAACTAATATGATACATATTTGTATGTGTATGGATGCAACTGTAATTATGTGTATAAATATTGTGACAAACCACCACAAACATTTAGGTTGTGTCTGGGATTTTGGACATATACTTGACCCCTAGCACAAAACTAGCAAAAAGTAATGAAACATTATACAAAATGTTAATTAGAAGAGAATGTCATTTTTTTTTTTTAGTAAACCCCCTGCTGTTTTGGTAAAATCAATGGACACCATGAATATTTCACTATGTTTTCTAAATTAAACATATCTAAAAGGTTTCTTCTTTTAATTTTCTGAAACCCTAACTTTATAGACAGCATTAAATATTAATGAGATGGCTAGATTCACAATTTATTGTCCCCTTTCCTGGATGTTACTAGACCTTAATAGTTTGTCTGACATTAGCCTTTCATTCACCATACTATGTACATTTTATAATTCTTTTTCTTTGCAATAATGTGGAGCAGAACCTGTTGGGACGTAACTATACAAATATCTGCAGTCTAACAGTACAGGTAATACAATACATAAAGACTTTTCTTTGTATAACCATTTTAATAAAAAATGTAAAATTACCACATTCTTGATCTGCTTAAGGAATTTGAAATTTCACAAAAGGGCTGGTAGTAAGAACTTCTCTCGTATTCTTGCAGAATAAAAGATTTAATCATAGCCAAAACGGTGAATACGATAAAGGTGTATATATATCTATCTATCTATCTATCTATCTATATATATATATATATATATATATATATATATATATATATATATATATATATATAGCCTGCTTAACAATGGCAATGCAAACATATGTTATTAAGCCCACTGGTACTACAGTCATAGACATTGTACATTGTGCTTTCTATTAAATGTTTCAGAAACCTATAAAATTAGAGCAGGTATTGAACATTTTAATGGGTATAGTCTTTTAACTCATATTCCTCTCTGAACATACTTTATGGGTATGATTTCTCCTGGACATGTGCATCAATAGCTTACCCGTGGCTTTTCTATTATGTATTATAGTATAGTTAATAATTATTTTCTTTTTGACACTGGGAATGTGGAATGTCGGTCAGGTTTTATACTTATCCTCCTGTTTCAAAATTATGTCTAGCCATAAAAGTAAAAATTAGTATTGGCAAAAAAGGTCACTAGACTATTAACTTGATAACAAGAGTAGGGATATCACACAGCGGATCACCCAAGGTTTGCCAGTGTGGGATTAATCTGATAAATCCGAGGAAAGAAAGTTCTAACCTTAAAAATTACAGACTTACGGACTCTAAATAATTGAAATGTGGCGTATTTACTTATTGAAAAATTGGAAGTCAAACTTTGTACATTAAGTATGGTTTGATTAGAAATTTGAAGATGACAAATAGTACAACAAAGCAGAATACATTTTTTTTTTTCACGTGGAGATTTGACCAACTTACTAGCCAGCCAAATCTGCCAAATACTTACTAGCCACATAAGCCATTTTCTTCAATCAGAAATCTAAATATGTCCCATGGTATTGACCAGCACATACAGTATCTCACACACGTGAGTACACCCCTCACATTTTTGTAACTATGTTATTATATCTTTTTATGTGACAACATTGAAGAAATGACACTCTGCTACAATGGAAAGTAGTGAGTGCAGCGGTCTATGCTTCTCTCTGCCTCACAGTCAGAGGTAGAGATCCCTGCCAAGGGCAAAGTTTATTGATCCTGTTCTTGGTAATGTGCATGCGGCTCCTTAAACAATCACATGTACAGAAAGGCTGCTGCTGGTCTGCCTGGGTCTCTGAGCAATTAGCCGGGGTAACAGTAGCAGAGGACGTAACATTACATCCTCGGGTTTAATCTGCAGGTTTGCGGGAATGAAATATTATGTGCAATATAATAATAGTAATTGGACTCTTCTTATGTTGCCTAGTTCTGATTCCACTTGAGGCAAAATAACTTTTCTGTATCAACCAACAATTTCTTTTAGGAAAAGAGACATAAAAATCCTGAAAATCTATAAGAAATTATCATGATCCTCTAATTTCTACAATGAAGAGACATATTTAGTGAGCAATAGGAGATCTGTTCCTTTGACTTTGTCAAAGGTAATAAAACCTTAACTATAGAATGTATTTTATTATCATATTATATAGTAATTTGTTCATATATTTTTCAGTTAAAATATATATTTTCTAAATATGAAAACCATACAGAGTAATAGCCTCTGACTTAAGGGCAGAAAGAACAGGCAATTATATAATATTTAGTCAAGAATATAGTCATGACTCAAATGTCTTTTTTCTAAGCATGTAGCATTTTTTAGGAGTCTAACTTGGCACATGTAAGCAATGTTTGAATAAAGTAAATTATGGTAATGCTAGCATTTTACTATTTTTCCATCATTTACACAAATAATTTAATTTTCATTACCTGGCCCTTTATTACTCCCCCGCATCAGCTGGAGACTTAAAACTCAGTGACTGATAAAGAAAAAAAAACACCTGCTGTTTACCGTGATTTCATTATTTTACTTTGCATCTGCGTGCATCATAAAAATATAAAACTAACAATACATGTTATTCTTCAGAAGTGATCATATTTTTTTTAAAGCAGACTGGAATGATAGGGGAAAAAAACAAGCACAGTTGTTCAGGTGCAGATATTTGCAATAGTAAAAAGCACTATTGGGAATGTTATAAAAGCAGAGCATTTCTCCTTTGGTACTATGTGTTCTACCTTTAGTCTTTTATTCTTTAGAACTTCCTTGGTACAATTCAGTGAAAAAGCACATGTCCCTCCCAGAATTCTTCTAGCATTCTTTTAGCATTTTTTTTTTTTACATTTAAATGGTTCAGATCATCAAACTATTTTTAATATTAGACAAAGATAACCAGAGTAAACACATAACGCAGTTTTTAAATGATTTTGCGAATAGAAGAAAAAAGCTAACCAACCCTACCTTGAAAAAGTAATTGTCCCCTTAGTTAATTAAATTTCACTAGACACACCCAGGCATAATTACTACCAGCCTTTGTTTCATCTAAACATCAATTAAATAGAACCTATCTTGCAAAGTGAAGTAGGCTAAAATTTGGTTTTGTTCTTTTTCAACCAATATTACTTTAAAAGAACAATGGGCTTGATTCTATGACATTTATTGGCCTTAATATTATAACAAAACGCCTTAAACCTTATAGAATAATTGCACACTCAAGAGTAGGAACGCACACAAAATGCTACATTGAAACCATAGAAAACCCTGTCTCTTTCTCTCCCTCTATCTGTCTCTCCAACTATTCTCTCCTCCTTAGTCCTTTGTTGTATCTCATCCAACATCCATACACAGGTCCAATGGTTTTGCAGTTTATATGGGTTGTTTGAAAAAGTTGTTGCAAGCTTCCAATCCAGCATTTGTTGTGGCAATGTCTCCTTCCTTGTAATTTTGTATTTCGTTTTTGATCTAATTAGTGATTAAGTTGGTTGGCATTGTATGGCGTGATTACTGCTTATGTCCTTTTTGGTTGAGGACAGTCGTTCATTTGCTTTTAGTCATGGGCATTGAATTGGTACATTCATACTGTGTAGAGAACCGCTGAATTGTATTTTCTGACTGAGACTTGATATAGTCAGGTTCATTGAATCAAGCACAATATCACCATCTTTATTCACACATAATTGGAGACTTGTGGGGGATTGGGATTCGTGTTATATCCACTTAAAGCGGAATATGTATTTGGTTAATGAAAATAAAACACAATTATACACAGTATAAAGAACACACAGAATCGGTAGTTAATAAAGAATGAGTTACAGGAAGCACCAAGGCAGTTCACACAGCACAGTGCTCCTGATTTTCATCATAGAGATATTAATCAATGCAAGTTAGATAATCTTGTTCACATTCTCTTCTGTCATTCGGAGGCTATTTAGAAAGAAGTAGGAAGTTAGCATTTGCATTAAGAGCTGAGCAGATGCAAAATTGGCATATTAACCAATTTAAAAACTCAGTACAAGTTCATTGGAAACATTAGGAGAGGTTATTTGCAAGCTAGATCATGTAAAAAAAAACCCAGAAGCACATATTCAAAATGAGAAAATGTAACTTGCACAAAGAGGCCTGGACTGGCAAACATCCAGTTCTCTTGTATCCTGGCCTATGCCAACTTGGCTTAGGGCAGCAGGTCCAGTAGCCCTCCAGCCACAAAACTGAGTGGCAGTTCTCCCTTTTGGTGTCCACGTGTGCAGTTGGTCAATGAGCTGGTATAGGGTGACCACATTTCCTAACTTACAGTCAGGGATACTTACTTTCTTAATTTGATGAGTTTATTGCATTAAAATTATGCATCCATCTTGGATTTTAGCACCAGTTGAACGATTCAGTTAGCAGATGCATGATCCTATGATGCTGATAGGATAACAAACAGAACAGAAAAACAAAATTGGGACTTTCTCAAACAAAAAAAGCAGGAAGAGCTGCCAGTTATACGTGTAAAGACAGCTTATGCTTCGTTTAGGCATGTGTGATAAAAAATTGGGACTGTCCCACAAAAAACAGGTCATTTGGCAGGTATACTAAAAGTAACATTTGATTTGATTCCATATTTGTCCCAACATAGCTTGCCAGCACCAACATTGTGCCCAAACAGCTTGTCTCTGTCATCCTTGTCCTCAAACAGCTTCCCAGTGCCATCTTTGCCCCAAACAGCTTGTCACTTGTCAGTGCCGTCTTTGTCTACAAACATCTAATCATTACCATCATTACACAAAGCTTTTCAGTGCTATTGTTGTACCTAAACATGTTTTATTAATCTATTAGTCAATTATTGGTCTATTTTCACTTTGTCCCTAAACAGCTTTCCATTGCCAACTTTTTCCCTTGTTTCCCCTGTTTAGTTTTTAACCAAAATGTAAGAATATGTTGTTTTTTATCTAAAAGAAGAGTGTTATATTTCATAATAAAGTTATTATTTATTATGATTTTATTGTTAATATGGCCACTTATTCAGTTATGCTACTGTAAGATGAGTAGCTAACTGTGGAAATAAGCATGCTTTTCAGAATATTCTGTTACTACATTACATAGTACTCCTTGGTATGCCATAGTCGTGTAAGCTTAGGTAAAGGGTTCTTAACAATCTATAACTATCACCTATTTCTAGTCCCTAATTAGATCTAGAAAATGTAATTTTAGTTTTGTGTACTCATAGCTGACACCATGGAAACTTTACAGTAAAGATGATTACAAAGATAGTGCAACCCATTAATTAAACAATGTAAGGAAATGAAGTTTACCATTCAAGCCGCAAACTTACAGGCACCCCCTCATTGTCACTTAGAGGACATGTGAAAAAGGCAGACACGTGCCCAGGAAAGGTTTATATTACCAAAAGGTCTACCTGTCAGTAGATAGCCCAATCTCTCCAAGAGCAGGAACCAGCACCTCTGGCTCAGAGTACTTACAGTATTTTGGGTGCAGGAACCGGAGTTACCTTCTGGGGCCCCTGCTCACACCCATCCCCACACACAATGATTACACTGTACTTTTCAAATACATCTAAAAATATTTTAAAAGTTATATATAAATATTTAAAGGTATCAATGTTATCTCATCAGAGTTATAATTGCCATTATAATAGTATTATTTGCAAGTATGATCAATGATAATACAAAGATGATCTTTAGTTATGTTGTATTGTTCTTTCAAGAACAGCTTAATAAATCTTTTTTTTAGTACCATCTCCCATGAATAGGGTGTATACTCTATACAACTATTTTCTATATAAAAACATTCACTATAGGGTGTAGACAATGTAAAAAATATATAAAAACCTTCACTATCCCACAATCCAAAAGTATTTACAAATAAATATAGTGTAGTGTTTAAAGGAACATTTTCTCCCTTTAAAATGTCAGTTATTACAATGTTGTGGGAGATGATGCTGAACATACATTTGAAAAATTGAAAACTTTTTTGCCCAATCCTGTGTAAATGTGATTCTACTAGTCATGAGAATTATGTATGTTATGGTTAAACAAAGACAACCACAAAATAATTGTGTAAAATAGCCTTTGTCCTTAAGGGGTTAAAAGGTCCTAGTGACAGCTGTGTTTCTATAGTCAACAGACCTAAAAACCTTGTTTTTCAACTCCATGTGTTGTACCATGTGATGCAGAAGAAATGGAAGGAAGACAGAAAATATTGTTATAATTAGCAGGCTCCTTAGAAAATTCACAGGGTCAACATTTACAGTTAATTGGATATTAATTATTAAGATTTTAAAAGGATATTTTGTAATTATAAAGAACATTTTGTTCTTTAGTACTTTTTTATTCACTTTTTGTCTACATTTTGGGGGGAGCTTTTACTTTTTAATTGACATGCTAATTTCTGACTCTTTACAGAAAGGTTTTCATGTGACCTAGTTTGGAATTTGTGGAGTCTCTGTTTAAATTAGCCCATTGTACCCAGGGCAAGAAGATCACTGAAATAGGAAAAGGGAGTTTATGACAGTATGTGAGCATGGGTGTCTATGTATACGTGTGTGAGCATGTGTAATGGTGTGTGTGAGCATGTGTGTGTAAGTGGGGTGAGATGGGGTGTGTGTTAGAATGAATGAGTATGAGTAAGTGTGTGTAATTTGTGTAAGTGTGTTTAGATATGTGAGTCAGAGTGTATGTTGGAAGGTAGGGGGGGGCAAGGGGCAAAGCTGGTACAGGCCAGATGTTTGGGGACTAGATGGCATGGCACACATAAGCTGTTTGGGGACATTGACAAGGTGGGGGTAAAGATGGCACAAACAGGCTGTTTTTGGGTTAGGATGGCACTTATAAGCTGCTTGGGAACAAAAGGCACTCACAAGCTGTTTGGGGCAAAGGTTGCCCTGTGGGCCATGTTGCTTGGTGCCCTGGGGCTCAATTGCAATTAGATTTGTATGTGCAAAATTGTTACTTTTCACTGACAAGACAGGACATAACTTTAGAATTACTATTCATCCTTCATATTGCAGTAGTTTTACTCTATGTAAATAATATCATAATCACAAATAATGGGATCACCATTGTATTTTTTGAATGTACATATTTAAAGTTCACAACTCTATTCGATGTTGATGAAGACAGTTAACTGTCAAAAGTATGAGCACAGCAACAAGACACACGGTATTTATAAGGCATCAGCAAGGTCTCTCCCAGGCAGAAATTTCAAGGCAGACAGGGGTATCCAGATATTCTGTCCATGCTCCTTTGAAGAAGCACAAAGAAAAAGGCAGTGTTTAGGACTGTAGACTCAGTGGTTGGCCAAGGAAACTTGCAGCAGATGACAAATCATGGTTACTTCCTTTCACAATCCGGAAATGTCCAGCAGTGCCATCAGCTCAGCATTGGCATTGGGACCATGGTACACCCATCTACTGTCCAGAGAAGTCTGGTCAGAAATGGCCTTCATGGAATACTTGCAGAAGTTTGTTCGTCGAAGGGCTGGAGACCAGTACAAGAATGAGTGTCGTCAGGAAACAGTAATGTATGGTGGAAGTCCCTTGCAAACTTAAGGTTGCAGTTCTGCAAATAGAGTTAATGGTATCCTCAATGCTGAGGTACAGATGAGAGGTAGAGACAGATACATATCCATCATGCAATACCACCTTGGAGACATCTGATTGGTCCCAAATTTATTCTGCAGTATGACAACAACCCCCAAACATACAGCCAAAGAACTCTCTTCAGCGTAAAGATGAACCCTGATCTCTAGTCTTTCTGAGATTACATTGAGAGAAAAGCAATTGAGGCTGCCTACAGAAAAACTGTGGTTAGTTCTCAAAGATGGTTGGAACAACCTACCTTCCAAGTTACTTAAAAAACTGTGTGCAAGTGGACCTAGAAGAATTGGTGCTATTTTGAGGACAAAGGGTGGTCACACCAAATATAGATTTGATTTAGATTTTTCTTCTGTTCAATCACTGCATTTTGTTTAATGATTAAAATAAACTATTAACATGTCTATTTTTGAAACCATTCTTACTAAACAACATTTTCACACCTGCCTAAACTTCTGCATAGTAATATATATATATATATATATATATATATATATATATATATATATATATATATACACACACATATGCACACACACACACATACAGTGGGGCGTCTGCAAGGTGAAAACGGATGCCTTTGATACTAAAAGCTACATTTTTTCATCATATTATAGGCAAGACAGTAATTTGAACACAGTGATTTTGAGGAGCTGATTTGCTGACTAAAAAGCTTTGCTCCATTTATTTTCACTGAAAGTATTGTGTCAAAAGGGCTCGCTAGAGACTCTTAGGTAGATCCAAGTCTGGTGTATTTAAAAGCAAGGACTGAAATATAGGTCAGTGTAGGGGTCTTGAATAATTGGATTCAAAATGTAATATTGCCCACAAAAAGGATTGCTCTGGCATATTTCTTCATATTGCCTTGTTCCATGACTTATTTATGATCCGAGTTCTTTCTCCTGTGGCATTAGTAACATTGTATAGATGTGCTCTATGGCTCAGGACCCAGCTCTAATTAGCATTGCTATGCAATGTCACAGAATAAAAAAAAAATGCTTTTGCTTTGTGGACGAATTAATTTAACGCAGTGTTAGAAAATCACATTTGATGTTACATTAGAGATTCTATATAACAAAAAGTATAGCTAAACTTTACATTATGGGCTCACCTCAAAAGGTATATAATTCTAATTATAGGATTGCAAAAATTAGGCCCAAAACCAGTCACATAAAGCCCTATTTTTATGTAATGACACCATTCGGTGGAGCAAAGAGGTACAATATGTAGGCCACAGAGGTATTAAGCTAACAAAGGGGTAATATGATTTTAGAGAGTAAAATGTACAACCTTGGTCATAGTATAGGGGAAACGTGCTGATAAATTCATTAATGGTTAAAGTCATTAATGGCTAACAGACTATTTGGGGAAACATTATGGAATAAATTAATGTTTATGTAAAAAAATTTTTGGGAAAAAGCCAACCTTAGATAGGTGAAGAATGGTATTTTACCGCCTATATACCTGGTCAGTCAAAGTGGCTAGTAATAGAGTGGGCCAAAGCAAATTTCTTCCCACTTAGTGAGCACTCACCAAAAAGGACTCACAAAAAAGAAGTGTACGATAGTTCCAGTCATGATGTCAACTATGTTACTAGTCTTTGTTAGTGTACAGACCAAGGTGGCTATATTCTCTTTACCGAGAGGATGATAGATAAGTGGAACAGTCTCCCAATAAAAGTGGTAGAGGCTAATACATTGAGGGAATGTTAGGTATATGGCTATCCTAAATCTAAAATGAGACAAAAGACTGATTAAGCCTCTCCCTTACTGAAATTTGTTTTTCCTCTTGCACTTAATATTAGGGGCACGTATGTATGTTTAACCCCTTAATGACAAAGCCCATACATGCAAAATGCATTGTTTTCAATGGGTTTAGGGACCGCCCATTGTCCTTAAGGGGTTAAATGTATTTCTGTAATGAACTCTATAACTAACAAACTGTAAGTACACAGACATATATTTGCAGATGAAATGGGCAACAGAAGAAGAATTGATAATACTTTTCTTATTCAAGGGAACTTCTTGTGTATCTATTGGGTTACCTTGGATTTTTGGCTAGAATAGTATACATTGGGTGTCTTAACTGACAAATATGTCTGCTCTGCTTTATTTCCTGAACTTGCTCCTTGGTATGACATTTATTACGATGGAATATCATTTTATGTAAATAAACCTGTTGGCTATAGATTTTTTGTTGTCCGATAACTGTATTTTAACCTTCTAGAAAATAATTTACGAGTAATTCCAAACACAATATAATATATGGCAGGGAATTTCAGTAATTTATTTTGGATAAAAGATAAGAGTGATATCAGAAGGCACAATGACCTTGAATTGGATAAGGTGGGCTAGTCAAAAGGATTTACACGGAGGCCTGGCAGCAGGAATGAATTGAGCGCTGGAAGTGAATCTGGCAGAGATGTTCTAGATTAATTAAAGTTTGGGTAAATCAGATAACCCAGAAGCAGGGAAGATACAATGTAACATAATAAAGTAAATTATTTGTATTTGAGATAGATATCAAATTGTCTATTTCCTTGCAATATGTATCTTGTAAATGTTTGTACCATCTGGAAATTTCGGATGTATATGTGTTACTGTGTGAAAAAAAAGAGATAAAAAAAACAAAAACAGATGTATTGGGTCAGAATTATTTACAGAGATAAAACGTTGTAATCTCATTTTGTTCCAAAACTATGTATGCAATTGTTATTTATTTACTTTTCATAGAGTTAGCTCCAGTCCAATATGTGTTACGAGGATGTATTTTTAATTTTTAGAACTGATGCAACTACCCTGCTGATGATGATGGTACAAAGTCAGACCTTGTGTATCTGAGTGGAAGTTCTCCAGCACTTTTATGAGATGCCAGTGCTTACTGGTACATGCGTCTAGATTGTGCTGCACATGCCTGGTTACACAGTAAAGTCGGAACATCTGTATGATATCATTTGTCTCTAGCCATACTAGATGTTTCACCGAGACACTGGTAAATCACAGCGAAAGTATCCGATTGAGCCTCAGGTCAAGCCTGGGATTTCTATGCTTCTTCTGGCTACCTGAACAAAAAACTATATGGAGGATTTTAATCTTGCATTTTAACATAAGGTCTTATCCATGCAATACAAAAATGTTTCATATTGTAACAAACACACCTAAGTATCGCTGTGACACTGAAAACCAAATGTTTAACTCCTACAAAATAAAGGCCTTTTGAAAAATCAGTTCCTATAAAGCGTATAATTTATGCAATATTTTATAATATATTCGCTTGTACGATAATAAACTGGGTTATAAAGGTACTGTTTCATTTACATAATGAACAATATAAATCCATTCTAAGCCGAACGGACATATAATAAAACATATTATATTATGTTTTATTAAAAACAATATCATGTACTGCTAGGAAAACTATTTTATATGACTCTGATAACTTTAAATATGAGTTGGTAAATATGAGGCACTTTGATTAATTTGAAATTATACATCTGATCAAAATATTCAGCGGCAACCTCATATCTATTTGTTATATGACTCGTTCATCAACATGTAACACCATCAACAAGTAGGATACGCTTTTGCTATTTGTAATATCGTGATATAATGCACATTTAAATGTGAGGAGTTGGAGCAAAATCTCTCCAGATTAACAAGAGAATCCTCTTTTCCAGAAACACAAATTTCCCTAGGTTGTCACGTTCTGCCCAGGCTGCGGAGCTGCATATCTGTTCTGCTTTAGTTTCTCTGTTTTGTTTTGATCCATTCCTGGATTTCCTTTTGCTTTGTTCTATTTTCCATTCCTAGCTTCTGCTCCGGCTCTTTGCTTCAGCTCTGCTTCCTTTATTAGGTGTGCCCCACCTGTGTTCTGTTTGTCTCAGTCTGCAGTCTTCAGTCTAAGGTATGTCTCTGTGCTGTGTTTGGTTTACATGTGTGGTTTGTTTTGTATCTTGTCTGCAGGGATTAGCGTTAGGACCCACCGTCATTGGAGTACTTTGGCGTAGTGGTGGGCTAAGCATACTATGGCCATATCATGTGACGAAATCTCCAATAGTTATCTTGTAGTCCTAGGCTAGTTTCTGTATTCATGTTTGTGTGTCTTTTATGTACCTTTGCCCTTCTTCCTTGAATCATCTGAGGATTCCGGTTCCTCTCTCCTCTCCCCATGTCCCAGTTAAGATTTCCTATCCTTGCTTAAAGGAAGAAGCGTCCGAGGGTTCCGGCTCCTCACTCCTTCCCCTGTGTTCTTTGCCTTCTTCCCTGTCCTTTGTTGTGCCCTGTACCATGTATGTCTTGTCAGGTTATGTTTATTCCTTGTCTTGTGCCTGTTTATACTTTACGCTATTCATGTCATGTTTCTAGCCACTTCTCATGTATATCCTCTATCATGTTTCTTGCCTGGTCTCCCTTTCCTTTGCTGTGTTATGTGTCTGCTACATTAACCCTTTGCTTAGCCTTCATTCTCCCAGCCTGCAGCATCCTGCTCGTGATTCAGTGATATTCTTCATGCCTGCTCCAGGGTGCCTGCAGGATTCGTTTTGTTCCGGACTCCATCTGCTGCCATATCAGGGCGCTGGTGTTTGGCTGCACTTCCTAGGTGCTCAACGCCTGGGCGAGTGTGGTCACCCTGCAACCAGGCCCTGCCCCAGACTCCACTGCTGCATCGTGACTCCTGTAAACAACCATCGGGCGCGCTGGGTCCTTCCAGTCACCAGCTTGGACCCAGTCCGTGACACATGGCCACAGGTAAATGGCCAGGAGTTCGCGGAGTGGAGTTTGCAGAGTCTGCCCTTCCAGTGGGCCTCCGTACCCGTCTGCCCTTCCAGTGGGCCTCCGTACCCGTCTGCCCTTCCAGTGGGCCTCCGTACCCGTCTGCCCTTCCAGTGGGCCTCCGTACCCGTCTGCCCTTCCAGTGGGCCTCCGTACCCGTCTGCCCTTCCAGTGGGCCTCCGTACCCGCTTGCCTGAGCCTGTGCCTGTTCCTGCCTGAGCCTATGCCTGTTCCTGCCTGAGCCTGTGTCTGTTCCCGTACCCGTGCCTGAGCCGGTACGCATGCATGATTCACTACCTGAGCTTATGCCGGTACCCTTGCATGAACCAGTACATGTGCCTGGCCCGGTGGTACTCCGTTCTCGTCCGCCCTTCCAGTGGGCCTCCGTTCCTGTACCCGTGCCTGAGCCGGTACGCATGCATGATGCACTACCTGAGCTTATGCCGGTACCCTTGCATGAACCAGTACATGTGCCTGGCCCGGTGGTACTCCGTTCTCGTCCGCCCTTCCAGTGGGCCTCCGTTCCTGTACCCGTGCCTGAGCCGGTACGCATGCATGACATAGTATCTGAGCTTATGCCTGTACCCTTGCATGAACCAGTACATGTGCCTGGCCCGGTGGTACTCCGTTCTCGTCCGCCCTGAAAGAGGGCTTCTAGCCATGTCGTGTGCCCCGCAAGAGGGCTTCTAGTCGTGTGCCCCGCAAGAGGGCTTCTAGTCGTGTGCCCCGCAAGAGGGCTTCTCCTTGTTCCAGTACCTGCCTTGTTCCAGTACCTGCCTTGTTCCAGTACCTGCCTTGTTCCAGTACCTGCCTTGTTCCAGAACCTGCCTTGTTCCTGAGTTGCGGCCAGCGCCCCACTGTGGACTCCCAGGATGAGTGCCTGCATCCAGGCTACCCTGGTAGAGTACCCTGCAAGTGGGCAACCTGCCGTGTGCCCTGCAAGTGGGCAACCTGTTGTCTGAGCCTGAACCCGTGCCTGTGCCTGAACCCGTCCCTATGCCTGAACCGAGCCTGTGCCTGAACCCGTGCCTGACCCTGAACCTGTACCAGTCGTGTCTGCCCAGCAAGTGGGTTAACGTCCGTGTCTGCCCAGCAAGTGGGTTACCTGCCGTGTCTGCCCAGCAAGTGGGTTACCTGCCGTGTCTGCCTTGTCTGCCTTGTCAAGTGGCTTATCTACCTTGCCTTCGTTTGGACTAAATGTCAGCTAGAGTCAACTTCTTCAATCCTGTTCAGACAGTCTGATTCCTGTTTTTGGAGGAGATTGGTCTACTAGCGGCAGTGCTGGTCATCGAAGGACTCCTATGTTTTTCAGACTCCGAATGCTGGTTCCTGGGTTGACTTGTTTCTTCAGTCTTCCGTTAGGAGCGGGCCTTCCTTTTGTTGATGTTTCTGTTCGCGTCCAGAGGCCGCTCTTTCGGAGGGGGATTGTGTCACGTTCTGCCCAGGCTGCGGAGCTGCATATCTGTTCTGCTTTAGTTTCTCTGTTTTGTTTTGATCCATTCCTGGATTTCCTTTTGCTTTGTTCTATTTTCCATTCCTAGCTTCTGCTCCGGCTCTTTGCTTCAGCTCTGCTTCCTTTATTAGGTGTGCCCCACCTGTGTTCTGTTTGTCTCAGTCTGCAGTCTTCAGTCTAAGGTATGTCTCTGTGCTGTGTTTGGTTTACATGTGTGGTTTGTTTTGTATCTTGTCTGCAGGGATTAGCGTTAGGACCCACCGTCATTGGAGTACTTTGGCGTAGTGGTGGGCTAAGCATACTATGGCCATATCATGTGACGAAATCTCCAATAGTTATCTTGTAGTCCTAGGCTAGTTTCTGTATTCATGTTTGTGTGTCTTTTATGTACCTTTGCCCTTCTTCCTTGAATCATCTGAGGATTCCGGTTCCTCTCTCCTCTCCCCATGTCCCAGTTAAGATTTCCTATCCTTGCTTAAAGGAAGAAGCGTCCGAGGGTTCCGGCTCCTCACTCCTTCCCCTGTGTTCTTTGCCTTCTTCCCTGTCCTTTGTTGTGCCCTGTACCATGTATGTCTTGTCAGGTTATGTTTATTCCTTGTCTTGTGCCTGTTTATACTTTACGCTATTCATGTCATGTTTCTAGCCACTTCTCATGTATATCCTCTATCATGTTTCTTGCCTGGTCTCCCTTTCCTTTGCTGTGTTATGTGTCTGCTACATTAACCCTTTGCTTAGCCTTCATTCTCCCAGCCTGCAGCATCCTGCTCGTGATTCAGTGATATTCTTCATGCCTGCTCCAGGGTGCCTGCAGGATTCGTTTTGTTTTGGACTCCACTGCTGCATCGTGACTCCTGCAAACTACATCGGGCGCGCTGGGTCCTTCCAGCCACCAGCTTGGACCCAGTCCGTGACATAGGTGCTGTGGCGGCCATGAAATATTAATGTTTTTGTACCTCTCAGTGAAAAACAACTCATGCTTACATTTCCATGACACCTGTGCATCTAGCTGTTTTGTAATTCTATGCATCCTATAAAAGGGTAAATCAGGAATCAAGTTAAAGTTTCCTGTTGTGAAATCGGAAAACTATAAGCAAAACCACTTTAAATATTTTACAGGAATACAGATACATAGTCAAATCCGTACAATGAGAGAAGTTTCTGCATTTTGTGTGTATAAAGGATAAAATATATATTATGGGGGCCAGTTACAAACTCACTTTTCTTTGATAATCCCCTAAAGGTGTACTTGGTTCTGATATCACCTGATAAGGTCATGCACATCAAACCAATTTCCGTTTGGATGAGATGTGGCCCTTTTCCTGAACAGTAGATTGCAAATACCTATGACCACAATGTTTATGAAATCTTACTTCTGCAGTGACAAAACAGACTTATGTTCTGAATCAATTATAGAATTCAAGAATATCTATGACCACCATGTTTGTGAGATTTCACTTCTGCAGTGACAAAATAGACGTATGTTCTGAATCAATTATAGAATTCAAGATACTGTGTATGTCTCTATATCTATGAGATGCCATCTAGTGTTCAGTATTCAGTTGAAACGTTATACTGAGGCACCATTGATATACACCATACATAGACATTAATATGTAGTTGGTCCCCTCTTTGCAGCTATAACAGCTTCCCCTCTTCTGCAAATGCTTTCCATAAGATTTTGGAGTGTTTCTTTGGGAATTTTTGCCTATTCATCCAGTAGAACATTTGTGAGATCAAGCATGGCTCACAATCTCTGTTCCAGTTTAAAATGTCTTGGTATGCTGAAGATGATATAACAAGGCATGTTGGGCAATGCTATGCTTCCATCTTTTTGGGAACAGTTTGGGGAAGGCCCTTTTCCAGCATGACATGGTTGGATGAGTTTGGTGTGGCAGGACTTGACTGCCCTGTACACAGCTCCAACCTCAACATCATTGACCACCTTTGGGATGAACTGGAATGGAAGTTCTTGTCTAATATCACCTCACAAATGCTCTACTGGATGAGAGGGCAAACATTTCCACAGAAGCACTCCAAAATCTTGTGGAGCCCCTTCCCAGAAGAGTGGAAGCTGTTGTAGCTGCAAAGGGGGGGACCAACTACATAATAATGTCTATATATTTCGAATGTGATGTCATAAAAGTCTTTTTATTTATTTATAATTTTCAGGTTGCATGTTATATTAAAAAATGTTATTTTTGGTTGATGATAATAATCATAGAAAAGTTGTTGGTGCCAGACCTTGAATTGGAGGATTTTTGTTGTGCAGTGTTTGTTTTGTGTACACAGATGTGTTTAATTTGCTATGCTAACATTTCAATTAAAACACGTTTGTTATGTTTGCTATTCTTAGTAGTCTTTCTCTGATTAAAAGCAAATCAATGGTAGTTTTATAGAAAAATCATTTAAATGAACGTTTGACTGCAAATTGAAAACAAAAAATGTCAAAACAGTCACAGCAAAGGCCTGAAAAGGCTCAGCGGTGATTCGATTATGGTCAGACTGCTTGGCAACCCCTTAGAAAAGTAAAAGACAACAAGAATTTAATATTGCCTTCAAGTCTGCCACTGTGTTTACGTGGAAAATTCTTCCATTTTAGCTGTTGGCATTTGTCTGTGTTGGGGATGATCTTCTTCCTAGTTTGGGCTGATTTTTTTCTAATAGGCAATGTCAGAGAGACCTTAATCTCCTGACAGTTGATACTTTTCATATATGTAAGGCATGCAACCACTTGAGTGGTTTGCCTCCATTTTCCAGAAAACTACAGCTTGTTGTGGGTGGTTATAGCTTCACAATGCCTCCCTTTAGTTATTATTTTATTTTTGTCTTCAAATGATTAATAAAAAACAAACTTAGGCACACTTATGATACTCTTTTTTTCAGTTTTTATGGAAACAACCTGTAAGTGCCTTGTTTTGTGCCATGTGACTATATTTTTAGACCCATTTGTTCCCTGAAACCAAATATAAGAATCCACAACAAACATGTATATGTACATGCATGCGTAAAATATCACCTTTAAATCATAGGTAGGACAGATTTAAATAAACACAGTTGTCCAATATCACTATCAGGTGAACAGAGCGTGTCCACGCATCTACATTCAGATTCAAATTTACCTATGTAAATGCATAAACATGTCCCCTGTTTTGCTGTTTTGCTTGTAGAAGGCCTACCATGAAGTTCTTTCATGAGTTAGCATTTGCATACTGGAGGACACATGAGGCTAAGTAGATAGGTAATACATTTTATCGGGCCAACATATAAAATGGTATTAATTTGCATTAGGTTTTTCTTCTTCAAAAGGAAATCGTGATTCCATCCATTTTGTTTTTAATCTTGGCTCAAAAAAAGGTATCAACTTCAGCTCGTTTCCTAATGCGATATAAACCCTAGGGGCAGCCCTATCTGCTGTATCTTAAACATAACATTGATTTAGCACCCATTTTATTACTGATTTTTTATTCAGTAACCCATGGAATGTTAAATTCTTATATCTTAAGATACAATGCTGCGGTTTTATATTCCCGTCTTTGATATTACTTGAAATAAAAATTGGAAAAGTCAAAAAAGTATATCAAATAGAAGGGCAATTTATTTTTATAGAAGCATTCCAAATGCTTATTAGACTAGTATTTTTCTAATATGTGTTCTTTCTAAAGAGGGTTACATGTTTAAAGTCCAACCTCTGAAATTGCTCTATCAGACCTTTGTTCATTATGCAGTAATTAGAAGGAAACTATTAGCATCTATGCTTTGAACTTTTCAGTGTAGTTCAGCAATAGGGTAGTAAACCCAATTAAATGGAAAACATTTCAGTGAGAACGAAAACCATTAAAGTCAATTTATTAGACCTTAATTTTTTGGGTCACTAGTACAGAACATGCACATCAAATAGGAAAACTTGATCCACTGATTTGCCCTGTAGCAAAGATCTTAGCAGTTTACTAGAGACTGGATTTAAGAGGTAGCACAGAAGGATGCTGATTACATTCATGAGTGTACATTAATAACTGGGTATTTGGACAGACAGTGGATGATTTCACACAATATCAGATGTTGACCCTGTGAAAGCATCGCTTCGAAATTTTAAATTGTGTGATATACAACAATATGATTTGTGGGAAAATGTGAAATGTTTTCCATTTGCTTTCAAAATAGAAGTACAAAAAAAATGACCCTAATTAATTATAATATAATGAATAATACATAATGATTCATAGTTTCTGATGGCAATCTGTAGCCTGTGATATGCTAAATTAGACACATTTTAGGTGAAAAGTTAAAGAAATAAACCTGTTTTGCTGTTATATATATTTAGCATAAGCAGCTTGTGTTCACTATCCCTTTGTTGGATAATTATGAGTATATATAATATAAAGTGAATATGTTGGGGTTTGTTGGCATACTGAAGAATACATTTCGGGCCAAGGATGTCTTCCTTGATAGTGTTGTATGATGGATAAATATCTGCCTGCTATTCTCAGAGTTGAGGAGACTATTAATTCCAGCCAAATTTTCTGGACAGTAGATGGGTGTACCAGGGTTCCACTGTTTTCTGCAATGCTGAGATGATGGCACTGCTGGACATCTTCCGACTGTGAAGGGAAGTAAGCATGATGTGCGTTTCATCTGCTGCACTAGGTTTCCTTGGCCGACTCCTTTTTTATGGTCCTTAACAATGCCTGTTTCTTTGTGCTTCTTCAAGAGAGCAAGACAGAAGAATGTCTGCCTGAGAGAGACCTTGCTGATACAGTATAACTACCTTGTGTCTTGTTTATGTGCCATTGTGTATGACTTTTGACATTAAACTGTCTTAAGCAACCTCACCTTGTTACTGAGTTTGGCTGGTGCTCATCCAGTTTTATGCCTCCTATACAGCTGTTTCTGTTTCAGTTAATGATTTTATTTCAGCCTACATATTACATTGATAATCATTAGCACCTGCTTGGTATAATTGTTTAATCAAATCCCTAACTATATGCAAGTGTACCTAGAACAATTCATGCTGTTTTGAAGAATAAGATGGTGACACCAAATATTTTGACCCACTTTCCTTTTCTTGAAATTAACTTTAAAATAAATAAAACCTGAAAACCAAATAGTCCAAATTGGTGAAGTGTTAAAAAACACACACACACAAAAAAAAGGAAATATGTATTCACCCCCTTTTTATGAATATTATGTATTACATGACTAAATGATGCATGACGTGAACATATTCTATAAACTACACCTGCACCAAAATATATAGAATGATGCAATGCTATAGTTGCAGCACCCGCGGTGGGCCGGCCAGTCCGTGGGCCGGCACACCGAGATGCCATTGCGGCCATAAGACACCCCGGCCGCTTTTTTTAAATATTTAAGCGGCCAGCGTGCCTGCACCATGCAGCTCCGTGAGGCTCTTTGTCCTGCCCCTTTGAATACGCGATGTGCCGTTCAAAGGTGGCAGAGTCACGCAGAACAGTTCCTCGTGACAGGGAGAAGAACACATCAGAGGAGAGCAGTCTGCAGGGAAGGCAGCAAAAAGTATTAAAAAAATAATAGTTGGGGTCATAGATATAAGGGGACCCATATTCAAAAGAGGGGGCTGTCTTGTGACAACAATTAAATATAAAGGGGGTGGAAAACCAGTTTTTATGCTTTGTGAAGATTAACCCGTACTGATGTGGGTGTTGGTGTGGAAGAGCCCGTCCTGGTGTGTTGGAATGGCAGAGGCTGTCCTGGTGTGTGTGTTTGGGTGTTGGTGTGGCAGAGCCTGTCCTGGTGTGTGTGCTTGGTGTGTCTGTGTTGCAGAGCCTGCCCTGGTGTGTGTTTGGGTGTCGGTGTTGCAGAGCCTGTCTTGGTGTGTGTTATGTCTGTGTTGCAGAGCCTGTCCTGTTGTGTGTGTTTGGCTGTCGGTGTTGCAGAGCCTGACCTGATGTGTGTGTTTGGGTGCCTATGTGGCAGAGCCTGCCCTGGTGTGTGTATGTGTGTGTGTGTGTGTGTATGTTTGGGTGTCGGTGTGGCAGAGCCTGTCCTGGTGTGAGCCTGTCCTGGTGTGTGTGTTTGGGTGTCAGTGTGTCAGAGCCTATCCTGGTGTGTGTGTCTGGGTGTCAGTGTGGCCGAGCCTGTCCTGGTGTCTGTGTTTGTGTGTCAGTGTGGCAGAGCGTGTCCTGGTGTGTGTGTTTGGGTGTCGGTGTGGCAGAGCCTGTCCTGGTGTGTATGCCTGGGTGTCAGTGTGGCAGAGCCTGTCCAGGTGTGTGTGAGAGGAAAAATAAAGGTTTTGTGTTATTTCAATCTGCATATTTTATTAAAAAGGATTAGTGGCACTAAATTGTGGCTTCTGGTGTTCTGTGTATGGTGACTTTTTTTTGTGTACTAATGTACCCCCAATCCCATCACACTACATCAATATGCGTTAGAAAATCAGGAAAAGATGAGCATGGATGGTGGGCTAATTACATGGTACTTGACTATACTTGCCCCCCAGGCCTTAGACTGCCAGCCCTCCCCTGAAGAGAAGTATCAGGGGAGGAAATAAGGACAAGGGAATTTGGTAACTAAGAGGTTCTGTCCCTCTAAAAAAGCGATTACAGTCAGGCATTATATTTATTTTGTGCCATTATTTCATATATTTCCCTCGTAAACCCTATGCAAATAGTTAATGTAAATTTGAGATAGCTGTGCTGGAAATGAACTGATGTCATATCTACTGTATTTTATGATGATCAATTTAATACTCACCTAGAATCTGTACACAACCACATTATACAAAAACACCACATTTCAATGGAATTTCTAAAATGAATTATAACAGATGTGTTGTTTGTATCACATCTGTTCGGCGCCTTTGTAGTAATAATGAAAATCTGAATAAACTAAGTGACAAGTGCTTAGCATGTGCAGTGGCTTTTGAGCTGAAAGAACATTGTGATAAATTGCTGTTTTTCCACAATATGTATTGGAAAGGATAAAAAAATAGTTTGTTTAGTATTTAGTTATTAGATAAGTCAAGGACTTGTTGCCAACGGATTTGCTTCTTTTCGCAGACTTGCTGACATTTCCTGTCAATCCAAGAAAAATTGTGTGTATTTAATATATATATCTAAAATGTCTGCTATCAACACATATTTTGTTTGCTTTAAATTAGTAAGTCATGAAAGACTGTAGTGCCCGGATATCTGCTGAATAGAAACACTGCAGTAAAGTCCCTAGGTTCTAAAAATGCTTCATGTGTTTTTATACTAGATCATATCCTTATAAATCAAAAGTACTTATTCTTTAATGAGAGATCAGTAATATTTGCTTTATTTAAAAGATGTTTGTTTTATGTAATGCTCTTTCTAATTGTATTTCATTCCATACATATTTTGAATGTTATTCAAATTTTCTCTAAATGTGAAATTGTAAGAACACTTAATACTGACTCTCCAAACAGTAAAGGTTAATGTAGTTTTATAAAATAACATTTAACTAAAACACTTACCTAGTTGGCATTCATTTTTAATAAACTAGGAAGTTTTAATGGTATTGGTATTTTGGTTGATTCCAAAAATCTCTTTACTTTTATCTGTGACAAAGCCAGGAAGCAGTTGTGGGGTGTGATGGGTTAGATTATACCAAATAATTAAAAGCCCACTCTTTAATCAATTCATCATATACAATGTAGCATAACACTCACAGTTAGAGTCAGTCTCCCATTGTCAGGACCTACCTCTGCAGCCAGTTTACCCAGAACCACTGCTGCCTGGAAGCTGGTGGTCATTCAGCAGTTCACACGAAATAAAGGGTTTCCCAGCTGTGATCCAGCAATGGAGGACAGCAGCTCAGCTACAGCAAACTTACTTGAAAATTCTTTAACACACCACACTACACCCACTTTAAACCCCTTCACCTCCAATGTGACGTCCTGTAGCTATATTAAACGCTGACACCATGAGGATGGCGCCAAGTTATTTAAATGCAATCTCCTCTGTACCACTTGGCATTCTGTGACCCTGTTCCTAGGTTTGCATTACCCTTCTGCCCTGCTACCTTCCACGGTTTGGATTGGTCCACCATGTTTGACCTTAGCTTGTCTTGTCTGCAGTGATTCAGCCTAACCCTACCTGGACTGTTGATTTTGATACTATCTTGACCTTGGCTTGCTATTCTACATTTCTAACACCTGATCTTCTTGCTATGCTGATCAGGTTTCCTAATCAGCCTGTTTCTAAATCCTCCTATTCCATGTGCTCCTTATATGTACTAAGGTAGAGTTATATTCTTAGACCTCATCCTGCGCAGGCCGGTGTTTTTTCCTACGTAAGGCACCAACCTCTTTGAGGCCTGGATCAGGTAGGCACTGCTTCAACAGGTCTACATGCCTCTCTTTTTCTCTAGGCATGGGTGTGGCATTTAGGGCTTGCCTACTCACCACTCTATGCCTATCTCACTAAAAAGCCAATTAAAGGGTAGATAGCCTTGTCTCCTCTCAGGAAGCCCCCCCCCCAGAAGAGGTAGAGCTTTGGATAGCCTACCCTGGGAAGCTATGCTACTTAGTTAGTTTATATCGCTCCTGAAGTAATTAAATTTTTTGCATAAATATATTTTTCTACTATGAATAGTATTTACAACTGCGTGGGAGGTAAGCAAGTACATTATATTGTTGAAATATGAAGTAAGTTAACCCAAGGCTGGTGTATTATAATTAGGAGCTTGTGAATATCTTGTCAAATTAATTGTTTTTTTTCCCATGACCCAGTGTGTAGTTATTATTATATTAATGCGAACATTTCTCACAGTGTTTTTATTAGCTGGCGTTGTATAATCTTGGTAATTTTAGTAGCGGAAGTATATCCATTTAGTGTTTAATGAAGGCATGGTGGTCTAATTCTCCACTTGAGTAAATGTGAAGCAGGCAGCTACCTTGTGCTTTGTGGTAGTAGAGGTTCTACCACCAGGTTCTCTACTGTTACCAAAAATGTATACTCTGAAAACAGCATACTGAAGACATTGGTTGGTTAGGGTACTAGAAACCCTTTTTTTGTTTAGGATGATTTGTCGTTTACAGTGCTTTTTTTTACTTTACCTGACAAAACTCTGAGGTCAGAGAACTGACCTAGACATATGGCTGATATGCTGATAGAGCCAAACTAGGTAACTACCTATTTTTGCAAGTGCAAATATTTTGAACTTGCCAGTGCCATACATAAGGGAATTTAATAAGGAAAGATGAAAAGGGAGCATCACACTCACAGTTGTTTATAGAGACAAGATTCCAATTGATGATCCTGACTTTTTAATACTTTAATACTTTTGTGTACACAATGGATGCAGTCAATTTGCTTCCTGTTTGCATTGTTTTCCATCTCTATTTTTTTTTTGAACCATCAACTGGTTCAAACATCTGTTGTATAGATGGGTTGTGAAGAATATGCTTTAGTTGTACTAAATGCAGGTACAGATCTCTGGATATTTTAAAACTAAATAGCTCCAGCTCCAGTTGATTTAATAAAAGCACTTACACAAAGCGCCATTTCGCCTTTACTAACTCACCAATAGCATATTCAAAAGTATAGCATGGATCAAAGTTAAATTTTATTAATCACTTCCATGCTGCCACTTACATTCTTTTTTTCTACTTTATGATGGAATGAAGTGTGTCACCAGAAAGCTGGCAAGACACACCGACTCTCATATATTTTAGGTGAATATCCTGCTAAGACAATCCCTACGAGACAAATTGAACTGTCTCCTTAGGCTTTGCCTTTTCAGTGTATGTGAACATTTTCTTCAGTACAACTGTCAATCTATAGTATGAATTCTTGGCTTTCATTCTTTGCTCATCGGGATATTTGTGACCTGATCAATACATATTCCATCAGAAATGATTAAGGTGAAAGAAGCCTGGTACAAGCAATTAGTAGTGGGATGATCAAATTAGATTTGCAGAAAAAAAACAGCCATAATGAAAAGGACTGAGAATCTGCCACAGAGGTAATATTTCAGTCATTATTACTACAAATATTCTGTTTAGAAGATAACATTTATTTGATAATTACTGGTATCTACAGTTTCAGGGAATCTTTTTTTTAATATTCTCTAAAATCTAAATTTAAATAAATGTGCTTTATTATGAATTAGAAGATAAATAATGAAACTAATCACTAGTTTCTTTAATTAGTGGGATAACTGATTACTTACTAGACAATGATTTGATCATGTTAACTGGTAAGGCTTTGATTGTTTTGTGAAAATCCATTATAAATCTCAATAGAAAACATAATGTTTGTATCACAAAACTAGACGTAATCTTACGTGTGGCTCATCTGGAGCTAAATGTAAAGAAGAAAAATCTTTGCATTTGTTTGTTAGAATATATGTTTTAAACATATCTGTAAAACTTCATTAGTGTTGGCACTGAGTATACTGTTAGTAATAAATATTTATTTAATACTATAAAGGATATTTTCTTATATTTAGATTTTTATGTTTATTAATTATTTGTTGTGGTACTGTAACATGAACAGGTTTTCCCTATGTATTATGTTATATGCAAAGTTTGGGTGTCTCCATTCATGCCTTTAATGACATGCCACTTATTCATAATGGAACCTGGGCATGATAGGAATGTGATTACAGCCTCCCTATGCCATGCTACTACCCCCCCCCCACAGACACACTTACACATCCATGCTATCACACACACACTCATTCACAAACATTCATTCATAAACATTCAGCATAAACTACAGCATAACACCCATCACTCTCACACACTTACTAATCCACTCTTTCTGAATGTCTTCCTTCCTTTCCTCTGTCACTCTCACTTTTCCTCCTCTTGACTGTTCTTCTTCTCTGTCCTTCCGGTGCAGTGAGCGCGGAAGGCGGTGGGTGCGGCTTCAGTGTTGTGCGCCGGGATATGACATCAAGTTGCCGTGCAAATCGCAAGGGAGCAGGATCGGTGGTCTGCATTAACAGACCTCCCGCTCCCTTGACTGACTTTAATCTGATTACAGGGAGATCCTTGATCTCCCCAACCGAGCTTGCTCTTCTAGCGGCGGACATTACTGTCCGTCTCTGGAGGGGTGTTGGCACCTGCCCCCCCCGCTAGGTACACCACTGATAGAAGGTCATTCTTTTAAAATGTTAAACATATATTAGAGAAATGGCATGCAATTTATACCTTATATATTTAAAAATCGAGCTATGGAAATGGTTACAAAAAACAACTGAGACTCAAAAATGTTTTGAACATTAGGTTTTTGAAAGTTGTAGACCAAAGAATTGTGCTTCAAATATTTTTGCTCACAGCAAGGTTACAAAGCTTGTTAATTGTGAAAGGAGAATAATTATCTACCATAAATTTAAAAAAAATGATTTTCATGATGAATAAAATGAGAACCAACACAGCCAATGAGCACTGTTTACTTACAAACTATCTTTCAGTAAGCAGAAAAAACAAACTGACCTTATTGGGGAAGGTTGTGATGTATAGGTGCTAAATTCTAGATGCTCTTAAAAAATCACAATGCTTTATGAGTAAGGCAGAGTGCAGATGAAGGCTCAGTTTAGTTGGTTGAATCACACACACATACAAGGTATACTGTACACTTGTTATACATGGAAAACACATTATTTTAATTAATATGAATATTATTTATAGACCTGCTTGAGTCTCTGATGATCCCTCTGCTTCCTGATCACTTTGTGATATCATACTGAGCAAAGAGAGAAGTAATTAAAATGTAAAAATTGCACAAAACCGGTAAATAAAAAATAAATGAAATAAAAACCCCAGTGATGCCCTCATGTCATCACTTGGTACTGTATGGTTACACAATTTCTGGTCATGCTCTTCTGCTCTCTGGTGACAGCAGTGGGAAAAAAATAAGAAACAGTGGAACAGTGAAAAGTGGAAAAAGGTTCACAAATACTTTTAACCTCTACCTCTGGAAATAATAAATTAAAAGAAAACTACTCTCCTCCCTAAAACAAAAGTTTACATCTTTTATATATGTTATATACATAAAGTGTTTATACAAATTTGGAGAAATCTGGTTTTAAAGAGCCCTGTTTGTCCTTTAAAAACACATATAAAATGTGTGCATTAAAAACAAAAAAAGGAGAATCGCGGTTAAATAAACATGGTTAAAGAAAAAAGCTCCTGCTAACTAATGACATATAATGTAGACGGTCCTTCTTTGTTCACCTTACAATCAAAAACTGAATCTTGGTACAGACCTCAGGGGGAAGATAAATGGTAATTTACCATGAAGGATTTCTCAATTCCACTTATGTGTTTTTTTTTTTTTCTAACTATATTTTCAGAATCCATTCTTTGAGTTTTGCAGCTGTTATGGTCCATCCAAAGCGTCAAGGTTTCCTAACCATAACAAATACATTATTTCTTCTGTTGAAGGGAAAACTAGCTATGCTTTCCTTTTTTCTACTCAATTTATAGGAAACAACCGTCTGTACATACTTTGGATAAAAAAAAGGTTTTGCATTTATTTGTATATAGTACAAAACACATATGTAAAATATTATTTAATTTGTATAGTCAATGGTTTTGTAACAATACATGGTGATGCGGTCACCCTGAGACTCTGGGAGGTCCAGGGGGTGGCAGCCCTTCTGCCGCCCAAAAAGGAAGCTTGTGGTTTCATGCAGTGCCACTACTAAATGGACAGCTTAAACGGGAGATCACTGACCTCATAGTTTTCTTCCGCACCGTGCTTCCTTTAAAAGTCGGCTGGCGGCATATAACATCATATTCCAAGGCAAGAAGTAAGGACAGCGACATGGGGGGTGCAACAGGCAGCTCCGAAGGTAAATGCATTACTGGCAAATGTACATACAATAAATATATACTTTTGTGCTATTTCAATGCAGGTTGTCACTCCTAAAGGAATGTACAACACGTGTGGGTAACTTAATGCCCTGGTAGGTATGATACAGGAATTGCAATGCAACATGTTTAATTATTTGGAAAAATACCCACTTAAGTTCATCCCCACCCGCTGACTTAATTGCTGTTTTAATGTATATACCAGCAAACAGCAAATTATAATTCAACAATAACAATAATGTACAAAATGTTCTCTACTATTTTTTATTCTGACAAAAGTAATATCAGCGTTGTCACAATTATACAAATGTCTATCCAGCTAGCGATATATTTATCATATCCAATATTTATTACAGATTGTAAGGTGT